>NC_061821.1:4598825-4618825 GCF_019202785.1 Penaeus chinensis | reverse complement strand
ATTGTTTTTCTCATTTCAATTTTATTTTTTCATTCATTTTCTTTTTAATTATTATTCTCATTTTCTTCTGTCATTTTTTTTTCTTTTTCCTGTTTTATTTTTATATTTCCTTCTCTCATATATTTTTTCTCTCATTTTCTTTTCATTTTTCCCTCTCATTTTCTTTTTTTTCTCATTTTCATTTCATGTTTTTCTCATTTTCTTTTTATATTTCCCTCTCTCACCTTTTTTCTCTCATTTTGCTTTTCATTTTTCCCTCTCATTTTCTTTTCTTTTTTAATCTCTCATTTTCTTTTAATTTTTTTTATCTCTCATTTTCTTTTCATTTTTTTCTCTCATTTTATTTTCATTTTTCCTTCTTATTTTCTTTTCATTATTTTTTTCTCTCAATTTCTTTTCATTTTTTATCTCTCATTTTCTTTTCTTTTTTTTTCTCTCATTTTCTTTCCCTTTTTTTCTCTCTTTTTCTTTTCATTTTTTTCCCTCGTTTTCTTTTCATTTTTCCCTCTTATTTTCTTTTCATTATTTTTTCTCTCATTTTCTTTTCATTTTTCCCTCTCATTTTCTTTTCATTATTTTCTCCCTCTTTTTCTTTTCATTTTTCCCTCTCATTTTCTTTTCATCATTGTACCTCTCCTTTTCTTTTCATCATTTTCCCTCTCATTTTCTTTTCATCATTTTCCCTCTCCTTTTCTTTTCATCATTTTCCCTCTCATTTTCTTTTCATCATTTTCCCTCTCATTTTCTTTTCATCATTTTCCCTCTCCTTTTCTTTTCATCATTTTCCCTCTCATTTTCTTTACATTATTTCTCTCTCCCTCTCTCCCGCAGGCACTTCTCAACCAAACAGCAACCGAAAGCCAATATGTCGAGTTTATAGGAGATGTACCTGATCTTGAAGCCTTCACGTTAAGCTTATGGGTGAAACTTCTCAAAACAGGGCCTGATGTTTCACTGTTCACCTACGTAGGTTAGTGTTTTTGTTTCTTTGTGTTTTTGTTCATTGTGTTTTTGTTCATTGTGTTTTTGTTCATTGTGTTTTTGTTCACTGTGTTTTTGTTCATTGTGTTTTTGTTCATTGTGTTTTTGTTCATTGTGTTTTTGTTCATTGTGTTTTTGTTCAATGTGTTTTTGTTCATTGTGTTTTTGTTCATTGTTTTTGTTCATTGTGTTTTTGTTCATTGTGTTTTTGTTCATTGTGTTTTTGTTCATTGTGTTTTTGTTCATTGTGTTTTTGTTCATTGTGTTTTTGTTCATTGTGTTTTTGTTCATTGTGTTTTTGTTCATTGTGTTTTTGTTCATTATGTTTATGAGGGGATGGTGGGTTGAGGGAAGGGTGGGATGAGGTGGGGGTGAGGTGGGGAGGGAAGGTGGGGGGAAGGGAAAGGGGGGGGGTGAGGTGGGGAAGGGAAAGAGGGGGGTTAGGTGGGGAGGGAAGGTGGGGAAGGGAAAGGGGGGTGAGGGAGAGGGGGGGTGAGGTTGGAAGGGGAGTTGGGGTGAGGTTGGGAGGGAGGGGTGAGGTGGGGAGGGAAGGGGGGAAGGGAAAGGGGGGGTGAGGTGGGGTTAGGTGGGGGAAGGGAAAAGGGGGGGTGAGGTGGGGAGATAAGGTAGGGTGAGGGAAAGGGGGGGTGTGGAGGGAGGGGTAAGGTAGGGGGAAGGGAAGGGGGAATGAACCTTGAAAATTATAGTAACAATAATGACCATAAATCATGAATTAAAAAAAAAACTATATGTATATAATCACAAACGATAACCACATCAGTCACTAACAGTCGACAATAATACCTTTTTCTCTCTCTACTTCGCTAAAAATCATAATACATTTCCTTCGCCATTACAAAGAGTTGGAATTCGCCTATAACTCCCGAGGACACGAATAAACACACGAAGAAGGATCAAAAAGAGAATCGAAATCGAAGTAAAATATAAACAACACAATAAAGTCTAAAGGCTGTAATAACAATAGACGAGTGTTTTTTTTTTTTTTTCTTTTTCTTTTTTTCTTTTTTGGAATAAACAAACGACAGAGTATAAACTGAAAAGACATTAAAATCTGTTAGATATTTACCAATACGGAGACTTATTATATCTCGGGAGACGTAAATTGCATGATGATGATGATAATGATATTTTTTTTTATATAATTAGAGTGCTGATAATGATGACAGTGATAGTGGTATTATATTCACTGGGGTATTGGCTGAATGATAATTTATAGACAACAAGAATAATTATTAATCATAATGACAATAATGCTGATAATGTTAAAGATAGTAGTATTATCAATTCCAATAATGATGTTAAATAACATTATTAATAAACATTATAGCAACCGTTCATAGCATCTATATTCTGCGATATATAAGCAAAATTCTCGCATAAAAATCGTTAAATGAAATATTCGTGTGGCTTCTATTTATTCAGAAATAAGTACGTTTTCTGTTAATATTATACGATTTTCGGATCAAAACAACATTTTGTGAAAGGAAATGCGTTGCAAAGTTCACTATATAATTATTTAGTTTATTATATTTTAACAGTATAAGAGATCTGAGTAAAAACACAGAAAAAAGTGGAATGCTGTACAAATTAAGTATTTTTTAACCGACTACACAGTTCAAAAGCAAACTTTATTTAACTGAACTAACACATGACTGAAATACATTACATCACTCGCTCTTTATTACGTATACACTTCACACACAACGTAACTGATTTATCAATATGGTCGTCCCTTAAGATACATTGCACGTGATTGTAATAATTATTGACGAGAAAGAACGGCTTTGATTATTAACAATTCCATAAAATCAATTATATTACGTTCCCATTATATTTAATTAAAAGAACGAGAAAGAGTAAAAACGAAAATTATTAACAATTCTATAAAATCAATTATATTACCTTTCCACGTGATTACGGTCTAATTATCAACAATGCCATGGAGTCTATTATATCACGTTCCCATTTCTTTCAGAATTAGACACAATAAAGAGAGAAATTGGACGAATACAGTCGAAATAATTCATTTGCATTGTGGAATTTTCCGGTTTTTTTTTCGTTCTCCTTAACGGGGTTAGGCGTGTGAGTTGCGTGTTCAGTGTTGACAGAATTTTTAATTATTTTTTGTGGCGACTTTATGAATATTGCATTTTATTTTCGAAGCGAATGAGGTCAGTAGCTTTATTCTTATTCTCGTTGGTTATTGTGTGACAAATCTATTCGTTTTATTAAAGCAAATTGTGTGTTAAAATCGGGATTTATATTCTACTTTTCCTTCTTTTTCTCTTTCTTCTTCTCTGTCCTCTTTTTTTCTTTTTCTTTTCGTCTTCTTCTTTCCTCTTCTTTCTTCATCATCTTCATATTTTTCTTCCAAAATATAACAAAACAAATAATACAAACACAACAAATGCCCAGACCAATATACACAACAACAACAACAAAATCTCTCTACCGGTCCTGCAAGAATCATTTGCAAAAGACACCGACGGCAGTATGCAATGTTATTCTTGATACATCCCTCAGACGCGTTGAGAATACATATATTTATGTCGGCCCCCTGTTGCATCATGGTTTGCAACCTCTGCATGATCAGATTTTCGAATAAGAGATGTCAAGGTCTTTGATATAGATTGTAACATTGGTGAAATGTTGTTATCTACGTCATTTATTATTATTATTATTATTAGTAGTAGTAGTATCATTATTATTATTATGATTATTGTTATTATTATCCACCATCATCCCCATCATTATCATTATTACTATCACTTTTTTTTTATCTTCATTCTGCATCATTAATTAAATCCATGCAACTTCATGCAAATTGCTCATTTCTTTCCAAAATTAAGATCTAACTCATCCATTTTTGCAACATATATATCAAGATCAATCTCACTCATCTTTGCAACATATAAATCAAGATCAATCTCACCTATCTTTGCAACATGTAAATAAAGAGCTAACTCACCCATCTTTGCAACATAAAAATCAAGATTAAACTCACCCATCTTTGCAACATATAAAACCCAAAGCTCAACATACCCAAACTTAACCTTTAACCCACTATGACCTCTTCAACCGGCAGCTAACGATGCAGACAAGACACGCCTAACTGCCTCATTAACGGAAAAATCGAAATCACAGCTTCTCTCACTGCAAATCAACGACATGGCTATTTTCACCGCGGAAGTTCACCAAGGATTAAATGCAGGAGAATGGCACCACATCTTAGTTTCATGGCACGGTGCCACGGGAACATGGGGTGCCTATGTTGACGGCGTGTTGTTGGAAAGTGGCAGACAGTTGTTGGTAAGTCTGGTAGGACCTTTGGCAGTGTGAATTTAGGGCTTTGTAATTTGTTCTTTGGGGAGTGTGTGTGTGTGTGTATGTGTAGGCTATTGTGTGTATATCATTGATGGAGAGATGGTATAGATGCTAATCATTATTTTGCATTCCCTTCTCCCCCCCCACCCCACTCTCTCTCTGTTTCTTCTCTCTCCTTCATGTTTTCTTCCGATTTCCCTACCTCTGAACCCTCATTCACTCTCTCTCTCTCTCTCTCTCTCTCTCTCTCTCTCTCTCTCTCTCTCTCTCTCTCTCTCTCTCTCTCTCTCTCTCTCTCTCTCACCCAACACCCTATTTTCCCTCTCTCTCTCTTTCTCCCTCTCCGTAGTCTCAAGGGATGCTGGTGAGAGGCGGAGGTCGAGCTTTTTCAGGCTACGACCTCACCACGACCCAACACGACCGCAAGAACGACCTGGCTAATCAGGAAGACAATGCTAAGGCAGGTTTCAGTGCTTGGGTCACGCTGCTGTTCCTGGATACGAGCGCAATCGAGGTGAGTGACTTATGATTGGAAGTTCATTGTGATGGAACTTTGTTACGGTGTAATGTACAGTATATATATATATATATATATATATATATATATTTTTTTTTTTTTTTTTTTTTTTTACTAAGAGAGAATGCTTTTATGCAGTGCTTCGGTCTTTAAAGATATTTGTTTGATTAGGATCTATTAGGGGAGAGATAATGGTCTATCTGAGGCATACGAACAAACCCTCAAATAACACAAAAAAAAAAACACTCACTATACCAAGCTCTGCCAAAGATACATAAGTCTACCACAATTTATGCAAAAACCATAACAAACAGTCATTCGTGGCCGGTTGCGTTTGAGTGCAATTTCAAAAGTCAGAGAAGTTATCCAAATTCCATCGCTTTATCCAAAACCCCATTTCCTTTATTCCTACCATGTTTTCTTCTTTTCCCTCAGCAACCAGACTCTTGGTTGAATCGCCTGGCAGTGGAGTTAGTCGCGAGCAAGTGCGTGCCCGAGCATGGAGGTGACGTCATAAGTTGGCAGGATACCCCAAGGAGGGGGTACGGGGGGGTCCTTGAGGCTACTGTACAAGACCTTTGTCAGGGTCGCGCTAAGTCTTAAAGGAAGGAAAAAGAAGAAAAAAAGATAATTGTATGGTATTTATTTATTTATTTATTGTTTACATATCTATTTATCTTTTGAAGAAATAAAAACAAGAATTTGATGGTAATGATTTGTTGTTTGTTTAGAAAGGTAATGACGTAACCTTTCAGTAGTATTTTAAAGAGAGAAGAATAAAAGAGCCGCCTCCTGCATGGGATTTAATGCAGGCTGTACGCATAGGGATGTAGTTTGAAATACGTTTTCGAATATAAATGACCGAGAAATGCTACTGTGTAATTCATTTCAGACAGGCGGTAGGCATTTGTTACCAAGAGCGACGTACCCTCTAGAGAAAGTTTCAAAACCAGAGTTTCATGCGAACTCAAAATTCAAACCGAACCTTTCTTACTTTCTGTGTATCACCCTTTATTATTATGCCGGATGATAAAAAAAAAAAAAAAAATAAAAAAAAAAATAAAACATTAAAAACCTGTAATGTTTATTAGTCTGTTTCTCATGCTCTCTTGGTTCATATCCCTCTACCTCTGTTCGTCGCTCTCAGTAACATTAGCTCTTACTTATTTATGTATTTATTTAACTATTGCTTGGTATATATGTATCCAATTAGATTTGCTTGTATTTGTAGCTAAGGGTCGAAGCTCGTGTATGTCTAATATATGTTTTACGTGTTTTTTGTGTTTTCATTTGCCCTACAAACGTTTTTACTTTCATGTTTTCATTTTATTTAACCATACAAACGTTCTTCTCAAGACCGATTTAAAATTTAATTACAGAATATGCGAGATTTGCAGGAAGCCTGACTCTCACACACTATACTCAATTATTTAATTCGCACGGTATATACTCCCGTAAGCAAGGTCTGCAAGTACGCGTAAAGGATCAGTCACATGAGCGTTCTTTCACCGATAACTCAACGGGAACTTTTTCACTGTTCTCAACTTCCGAGATGTAGAAGCGTTCATTACAAATTGTTACAAATCGGCGAATTGGCATGACAAAAATCTATAGCAGGAGTACTCAACTATTATGAGCAAAGGAGGTCCGGGATACTCAAAACTGCCCGTCCGTTACAAGATCGAGGACCTTGTAACCGCCTTACTACATCGTACCTGCAGATCTCCTTACTACATTGTAAACCACCCATCTCAAAAATAAATAAATAAATATATAATAATAATAATAACTATAAATAAATAAATACAATATTGTAAGCACATTGCAAGGCCCATGTTTACAATGTAGGTTAATTCTATTGACTATGAAAAAAAGGCAGACCGGTAGTCGATTGACCAGCCAGTAGTTAGCCTGCTAGACGTAACAACCAATGGAAAGCCATTGCTGTCTTATTGCAAGCCTCCAACGGTCACCAGCACCATGGACGGCCCAGCGACTGTCTCCCCGAGTGTTAAGATTCAACCAACTATTGTAAAAGAAATGAACTATGATGAATTTTCCTGAATAACTCTACTTCCCATAGTACAAGTTCTGTACACAAAGATAATATAATAAAACGAACTAGCAATCATCTTCAGGCAACAAATAAAATATTAATATACATTATTATTACCTATATTTTTAACATTGGTTTTATGAAGTCTCACATATGACTTGTTATATACATTTTTTTCGGAAGTATCCGGCCCCAGTTAGACAAATTCCAATAAACGCTGAGATCCGGATAAATATTTTACATACCATCATAAAAATAAAACCACCAATCTGAGGACTCCACAGTGTTTCCATATGTGCCCTAACTTACCCTATAGTCAATCGAGGAATACACTTTCAAGAATCCACCGCCAGGACCTTCATTTTATTTAATTATACTTTTTTTCCTCCCGGAGCCTGGGGTCCCGCTACAACACTCGAAAGTTTCAATTAAAATGATTTTTAAAAACGAATATCTAACTTTGTATTTTTAGGTGTGTTTATTATTTTTACACGGACATTGTTTACATCATCCATGTTCCTCGAAGAAGATTGCCCGTATTTATCAACACAAAAACACCTCAAAATTAATATGGACAGCACAGTACTACGGGGCAAAGAGAAGCATAATATCACTTATCGAAAAGGTGATGCAATTCCCCTGCATCTGGGACGGTAACCCCAGTACCGAATCAGTCATTATAATGTCTAATGCATGGAGCTGTACCCCCCTGCAACCATCGCCCAGGAAAGCAGAGAATCCTTCACGTATTCACGGCAGAAGAGAGCGTCTGGCAGAATAGGCATTGGGCTCTCTTCCCCATGTCGGTCGAGCGAGAAAATGGTTAATGGTTAAAAGCAAAATAAATGTGCTAGACATCTAAGGTCATGTAGCACTATAGTAAATGGTAGTGAAGGGTGGTTGAGTTAGTGATTAGTTGTCAAAGTTGGGCAAAGGAATTGACGAGTAAATGGGTTAAGGTTGGGTAAGGTAATGTATAGGGGTTAGATCAAGTGAAGGATGTATATGCATTTGAGGAATGAAAACAGGTTGTCAAAGCAGAAAGTGTGAGAAGTTGTGGGAGGGATCACGAAAAATCGGTCCCATTTGGCAGGGCTAAATAGATTATTTAAGAATTTTGTAGAGATGGGGGTAGTAGAAGGACGGGGGCTTGTAGAAGAGGGAGTAGTGTTGAGGGAGGTAGTGTTATGAGGAGGTGGACAATAAGGTTGTAAGGTAGTAATAAGGGAAGATGGGGTAGTTGATGAAGAAGGTTGTGGGGGTATAGTTGTTGAAGTTGAGCATGTTGGGAGTAGAAATGTCTCCTGGGGTGTTGATTAGGGTGGATACTGTACTAGTCGGCATTGAGGAGGGGGTATTAGTTGTAGTGTTCAGAGCCGTGGTCAAAGGAGAGCCTGGGGTCAGGGAATCGGGCGAATTTGAATTGGTGGAGCTATTTGATGAAGAGGCAAGCCTGATTGCCTCTAATAATGGTATGGTTAATGGTTAATGGTTAATGATTATTCATTGTTGGCCATGATAAGCCTGGAGTATGTTGGGGAGAGAAACGGTCCACCCCTCCGGGTCGCTTGAGGGGTAAGGGCTAGACAACTAAAGCAGGGGAATACCGTGCCCATGGCTCCCTCAGGCCGTTCAGGACTGGCACAAAGTCAGCCTTTCATCCTTTCAGCACGGCTCTCACACCTTAGGAAGTGGATAGTAGAAGGGGTTGGTGAAGGGACAGAAAGGAAAAAGTAAGAGGGGGAAAAAAAAGACCATGCAAAATTTATTGAGTCGAGGGCTGAGTCCCAAGGTTGGGGAGTTCCCCAGCATTGGGTCCCAGTCTCCGCCTCCTAAGCCCCCCCACGACAACAACGGGCAAGGGATTGGGGGGGGGGGGGGGAACTCTAGTAAAAAGGCCTCAATAGACGTCGCATTACGTTATATAGTCACTTCGTAAGAAAAAAAGCTTCTGATGAGGGATTGCTACCATATGTGATTCCTTGAAGGCGGAGTTTGTCGAGATGAAGGACCTCCCTCCAGGTATTTCATGTCCTTTGGTTATTAACTCTTTGCCGCCGGGAAAAATAAATAAAAAATGGGGAAAATGCTGTGCTGATATTTTATATTTTTTATGAGATGTCTCTACATATAGATGGCTCTGCCTTACCTGATTTCACCTTTCCTTGAATCAGCGGGAAAATGTATTTTTTACTAGTGCTATGAATATCAATGGTGTTATTTTTATTATAAATCTTATAATTACTATAATGTCATAAACATTAGTAATAGATAACATAAAATATTTTCGTGACTTAAAGAAAAGGGTAAACAGGCGAGACAGGTAGTACTCATAATTGGCTTAATGTTGATTTAGTACAAGTGTAGCCATCTATGCGTAAATGGTTAATGGTTTATGGTTAAAAGCAAAATAAATGTGCTAGACATCTAAGGCCATATAGCACTATAGTTAATGTTAGTGAAGGATGGTTGGGTTAGTGATTAGTTGTTAAAGCTGGGTTAAGGAATTGGTGAGTGAATGGGTTAGGGTCGGATGAGGTAATGTAAAGGGGTTAGATCAAGTGAAGGATATATATGCGTTTGAGGAAGGAAAACAGGTTGTCAAAGCAGAAAGTGTGAGATTCTGTAAGGATGTCTGATAAGTTGGGATGTCTATGTAGGGAGGACGTGGGCATGATAGAATATGTGGGACTGAAAGAGGAACATTCGGAAATCGCGAATGTTCCAATGAAGAATAGTTATACTTTCGTTGACTTACTGGCAAAGATTGCAGTGCGTGTTGGAGAATTTGAAGGGGAAGGTGCTAGAGGGTGCGATAAAGAATGAGGTTGGGGAGGTGGTGTTGTATCAGGAGGGGTGTCGGGAGGTAGAGGGTCTGGGGAAGAGGGTACTTGTGACATGAGGGTTTCACGTGTGTATCCAGGAGGGAGTGGAAGGGATAGAGGGGATAGTGGGAGGGTTAATATAGGTGGGGCTGGAGTCAGGGGGAATGGGTTTTGTTGGGATGGGGTAAGAGGATTGGGTGTAGGGAGAATATGAGTAGGAGGAGGATGGATATCGGCAGTTACTTTGACTGTGGAAGGAGCGGGAGTTGTAGAATTTGAAGGTGGATGAGTATTAGTTTGGGATTCGATTATGTAGTTCTGGATATCTTCAAGAGTTTCTGTAGTGGAGTTGGTTGGGGAGTTTTGTGAGATAAAGGTTTTCTTGTGAGGGGGGGAAGAGAAGTCTGGTGTCTGAAAAATAGGGGCAAAGGAAGGTGGAGGTGATTGTGAGGTAGGGGAAGAGGGGGTGGAACGTTTATTCTGTCTGCTGCGGGTAGTGCGGGGAGGGAGAGGGGAAGGTGTTGGGGCTGTAGTAGAGATTGGGGTGTCTGGATTTAGGATAGCAAAAGAATTTGATTGGGTAGAGATTGGAGTGTCTGGGTTTAGGATGGCAAAAGAATTTGACTGTGGAAGGTAGGAGGTAGAAGAGGGGAAGTTAGATGGAGGTGGGTTGGGTTTAGGAGAGGGTGTAGGAGCTTGGGAGGTAGGGGGATTGGCAGAGTGAGCGACATTACTGGAGTAGGGGGTAAGAGAAAAGCCTTGTCGACGTGCTTCCTGTCTGGCTTCACGTAGAGTGAGTCCAAGTCTGAATCTGAGAGTTGCTACCTCAGACTCAAATTTGTAGGTGGGGCAGCCTCTATAAAATACATTATGGGGGCCGCCACAGTTTGCACATGTGCGTGATTGTGCAGAGCAATTTGATCGAGTATGGCCAGGTTGGGCACATAGCGGGCATCTGGCTGTGGAACGGCAATGTTTGGCAGGATGTCCTAAATGCCAACAATTTTGGCACTGACGAGGAGGAGGGGGGGGGGGGTTTGGTTTGCGAAGTTCTAGCTTCGCCCGGGCCTTCTAGATATGGCCCGGCCTGTGTCAGCTTTTTTACGGCTGTCTCATTGAGTTGTCTGACACTCGGTGCTTACCGTGGCGGCGGGATTGCCAGCAAGCGCTCCTGCCGCCACGGTGTAAGCATTTCGCATAGCCTCTTTACCAGCACGGCGGCTGTTGTGGGCGGTCCATGTCTCAGGAATTGTGTATGGTTACAATTTTCTAGGTAGTGGACTAGTGTGGCGTTCGGCTCGCCGCAGTGCTTGCAGCACCATTCATCGCGTTCGATTGTTGGGATAATCTGCCATGCACAGTGGTAACCTAGGCGCATTCTGTGAAGAATGACTTCGGTACCTCTGTTGCTTACTTCAGAGAGTGCCAGTGGTTCAGAGCCTGTGGCGTCTGAGTACCAGCTGGCCGAGGGGGAGGTTCTCGTTTCCTCTCTGTGGAGCTGCCGTAGGAAGGTACGACCGACCAAGGCACACTTCTCCATAAGTAATTTTCGGCTCGGTTTTATCGTCATGGGATTTGGGGGCATACCCCTGCCAGCGGCGGCTAGTCTGTCAGCAAGCTCGTTCCCTCTGATGCCGATGTGGCTTGGGACCCAATTGATGATAATTCTTCTACCCTGAGCAAGAATTCTCTGTGCCATTGTGAGAATCGTGGTCAGTAGGTAGATGTTGTCTGTGGGTGAGCTGTGCTGAAGACAGTCAATGGCTGCCCTGGAGTCTGTGTGTATGACCACGTGTCCTTCCCTTAGGGACGCGTGGCCTAGGGCTCCCATGATTGCAACTGCCTCTGCCTGTAGCGAGGAGGCGTTGTCTGTTACCCTCATGGATCGCGTGGCATCCCTAGCTGCAAAGCCGGCGCCTGCAGTGTGGCTCAAGGGATCGACCGATCCATCCGTGTAGTATGTTCTACTACCCGGAGGAGTGATGGCTGCAATGACCCTGTGGGCTTCTGCCTTTAGGCTAGGCATGGGGTATAGGCTCTTTTTCATTGACAGGTTCATTATGTTGAACTCTATCAGGCTCAGTGCCCACGGCGGGGCTTCGGCAAAGTCGGGGTGGGGGGAGTCCATGCCCTTAGCAAGAAGCTGTTCTTTGAGCTGATGGCGTATCAACACCCTGGCTGTATGAGACAGCCAGGAGTTGTTTGCAACGAGCTCGTTGTCTTGTTCGAGGCATCTGACTAATTTTTGTCTTAGGCTTGTGTTCCTGGGAGCCTGGATGACCTTTGCCAGAAATTGTGTTGCCGTTAGATCGATTCGTGAGTCCAGGGGGAGAAGGTTTGCCTCCATCAGGAGGTTGAGAACCTTCGTCCACCTCGGGGCACCCAGGAGGTTGGTATGGTCGGACAGGCAGGGATTCCCCACCTATGTAAACATTTAAGGGAAGGTCATGTCTACGGAAAGTAATTTTGGCAATGTTGATGGATTTCTTACGATTTCCTCTGGGAGGAATGGAGTAGCATTGTACATATGTTGCATCATAGTCTGTGAGACAAGCGAGTAAGTCCTCTCCACAATCTGACCATTCTTTGTCATGGATTGGGCAATCTGTTGGGGAGATAGAGACAGTTCCAGTGCAAGTATTGAGGGTTGGATGAGGTTCTGTAGGGATGGGATTACCACATAGATCAGTTAGTTTTGTTAATGCTATAGCTTCGTTTTCAGTTGTTACTGTGACGAGACGGGAGTGGTCGCGTCGGCTACGGAAAGAGACTTTGCCTACTTGTTTTTGGAGGCATTGTTGGAAGAGGAGGGTGTTTTGAGAGTAGGGAGCTGTGGGAGGGATCACGAAAAATCGGTCCTATTTGGCTGGGCTAAATAGAGTATTTAGGATTCTTGTAGAGGTGGGGGTAGTAGAAGTGCGGGGACGTGTGGAGGAGGGAGTAGTGTTGAGGGGGGGGGGGTAGTGTTACGGGGAGGTGGGCAATAAGGTTGTAAGGTAGTAATAAGGGGAGATGGGATGGTTGAAGAAGGTTGTGGGAGTAAAGGTGTTGAAGTTGAGCATGTTGGGAGAGTAGAAATGTCTCCTGGGGGTTGGTTGTTGATTAGGGTTGATACTGTACTAGTATGCATTGATGATGGGGTAGTTGTTGCAGTGTTCGGAGTCGTGGTCAAAGGAGAGCCGGGATTGGGGCTATTTGATAAAGGAGCAAGCCTCATTGCCCCTAAGATTGGGGTTATGTCTTCATTATTGGCCATGATAAGCCTGGAGTATGTTGGGGGAAAAAATAGTCCACCCCTCAGGGTCCCCTTGAGGAGTAAGGGCCAGGTATGGCAGGGGAATACCGTGCCCATGGTTCCCTCAGGCCGTTCAGGACTGACATAAAGTCAGCCTTTATCATTTTAGCACGGCTCTCACACCTTAGGAGGTGGATAGTAGAAGGGATTGGTGAAGAAACTGAAACGAAAAGTATGAGTGGGAAAAAAGACTATGCAAAATTAGTTGAGTCGATGGCTGAGTCCCAAGGTTGAGGAGTTCCCCATCATTGGGTCTCAGTCTTCGTCTCCTAAGCACCCCCACGACAACAACGGCAAAGGACTGGGGGGGATCTATGCGTAAAAACAATTAAACAAGTAAACTCACATGGCATGGACGTACGTGACATGCCTATCGTGGGTTAATGATTTGTTGTTATTATAGCCATAATAAATATAATCAGTGACAGCAATAGTAATAGAAATAGTTGTAGCTGTACAAATATAGTTCTGATTGATATTTGTGCTTCTTGAAAGAACTGTTATTATTTTGAGTTATTTATACAAATAGTATCTTCCTCTTGATAAAGTAAAGGTGTTCACCAACTTGTAAAAGATAAAGTAGGAAACAGAATAGGAAAAGAAAGGCAGGGAGTGTGTTGGATGCAACAGTTAGCAAAATTCAAGATCTAATATTCAGAGAGCAAAACAAGTAACAAGAGTGAGGCTCTGTGTAATGTTCACTCAGCTATATGGAGTGCACTGTCCAGCTTTTATATACGAGTACCTGAGGGCCACCATGCAATTTCTTCTTGAGTATCGGAATAAATATCAACAAGAGAAGGAGGCCCTCCAGCTACATAAGTGCAATGTGTTCTCATGCCTGTGATTTAATCTGGCAAGCTGATGTAGGATGCTCGAGATGAGATTATGGCTAATGCAAAATTGAAAGGCTCATGATCGTCAAGACTCGAGGGAGAGGGAGAATGTATTCACAGGCAGAACCACCCCCAAAGGTCAACAAAGGTAACTTAAATATACTATGAATTCTGTTGTTTTCTGTTACATTTTTTTTTTTAAGACTAATTCATTCAACTTACATTAACAGGTCAATGAAAGTCTATATTCATTCATATTTTACTACAAAACTAATGTAATTTGTAAATATCACCACCTTGACTCTACATTTCTACATGAACACATAACAGAACCAAACCCTACTATTTCTTGTGTAAAGTAACACATACTAACATGATAAAGGACACGTTCTCCAATCCTTTGGTCATATCACTGTAAATTACTGCTTCACTTATTTAATGTACATTCACACTAGTAGTTCATAAAATTTATATTTAAATTAGAATACAACAAAATTTAATATCTGACAGATGACCACAGTTCATAATGTCAAAGCAACCACATTATCAAATAAAACCATACTTGTTTCTCCTAAACATTGGGCAGTGTAAATGCACCTATCAATTCATTATATTATCCCTGAACAGTGGAAGCTGTGAATGTCTAAAAGGTTTTATTTATATACATTATGTATAATAATGATTCTCATCCACTGAATATTGTGTTGTTAATAAAACTGCTTAAAAAAGCTAATTATTCTCAAAAAGTGTATGCAGTATGAAAAAGACACCCTGAACTGAAAAATATTTACAATAGTGATTTACAACAATAGCTAGAAACAAGGTTTGTGAGTAAAAAATATGAATAATACATACAAATGTTTCTAAATCAACTATTGCTAATATTGGTTAGTTGCCACACATTGAAACATAATAGGTATGAATATAATCTCATATGAAAACATAATTCAAGGAATTCACCGTTATTATTTTGTTTAATTTAAGCAAAATAATTTTTTTTCTTTAGTTACTAACAATTTCACTCTTCAAATTAGCTAACAACCCAGTGAGCAGTAATTTTACACCATAAATTCAGTGAATTTTATCAACCACAGTCTCAGACCCCATGTCTATTAATGTTATATATGACCTGGCATAGTTATGATTCTAACGTACGGAAAATTTACCATAATATTTTATTTGGCAAATTTTTATAGTGTACATAATCCTACCCATAGATGAAGCTTACAACCCATTAATTAGTAAACTTCACCTGTTGGCTTCTGAATCCTTTGATGGCACCAAATCACATATATACAACCTTGGCTAATTTGCAGTAATAATGATAATAATAATGAACCATATTCATGTTGACTTGTTTAGAAAAGGTATGAATGAGTAAAGAGTATCTTCACAATACAAGAGATGAATTGAATCGGTTTTGAATACATCCTTATCAGAAATATATTCAAAACTGGTTAAATACATCTCCTGTATTGTGAAGATGTTAATTCTCATTCATACCTTTTCTATTCTACATAATAATAATAATGCTTAAAAAATCAATATTTGATTAAGCTGCACAGAGAATAATTGAAAATTGACATTTTTCTCTAGTTGACTGAATATATGATCAAAACAATTAAGTGCCATAGATGGCCAATTCCATTATACATAAAAATGTCAGAATTCTATTTGATATATCAATCTTGATAGCTTTGCCCTTCTCCAGACAATGCAGCAGAGTTACCCCACTATTTGCACTGCATATATAATTCACCAATATTATCTCTTAAATACCAATTATGTTCTAATTAGTAAAACATACACAAAAAGTCTTGAACTCATACTATCTTGTAAAGAGTCTGGGTTGGGAAACAAATTTGAAACATCTGACTGAAGATTCTAATCAGAGGGAAGGTTTTCTTATCTTGGATAATCTGTTCAATAGTTTAAAGAGGATACCATGCACTGAACAATTACTTTTTACAACTGGAGAAATTATGTGTAGTTCTGCTCGTTAATAGAATATTGACTTTGTTCCTTTTCTATATGGCACAACAAAATTCATTCGAACAAGGAAAATAATCTTGCAGTGCATGCTACAATGCCTTTTTTTCAAAGATTGTGGACCCTACACGATAACAAAAACCAATGAGTTTTGTTTTTTTGACTGTCTGACTTTTTATATAGAGAGGCTGGAATCAGGTACAAAGACAATCAGCTGAGACAATTGTGTTGCATAAAACAAAAAAATATATTTATGAAATAAAAAGTTCAAAAATATTAATATCACAATAATTGTTCTAAATACAAATGGCCCTCTCTGTTTTTCCATTTCTTTCATCTTCACTGCAAAAAGAAAAAACTCTGCGTCAGTCAAGTCTATTTGTACTCGAAGTTGAGAGCACGGCCAATCACGAGGCGTCGCACCTCGCTCGTTCCCGCACCAATTTCATAGAGTTTTGCATCCCTCAGAAGTCTTCCGGTTGCATAGTCGTTGATGTAACCATTGCCACCTGAAAATACAGAGAGGCAAATCAATTTAAATACAATAAAGAAACCAAACACTAGCAATCCAAGGTATCTGAAATTGAAATACAAGATAATTAGTTCCTTTTAGAACTAATTATCTTGTGCCTCAATTATGTCCTTTAAAAATGAATCCCTTGTATCACGTCCCTTAAATTTGGGTCCTTGAAATAGATTCCTCGAGTTATATCCTTTGTTCATCTTCTTTTCTATCATACACCATGTGCCTCTATTAATAACATTCATTACATTACCTTTCATTCTGCAAAAACCCTTACAAGACTCACCTAGACACTGAATAGCTTGCAAGCAGACCTGCGTGGCCTTCTCTGCACAGTAGAGGATGACACCAGCGCAGTCCTTGTTGCTGAAGTGGCCTTTGTCGCATGCTCGGGCCACTGCATAGAGGTACGAGCGGCAGGCATTCAGATCACAGTACATGTCTGCGATTTTGCCCTGAAAAAATGAGAAAGTTTTAGCATACGCATTACTGACATGGTAAAGATTCTTCTTTCTTTCTTTTTTTTAATGAGATACTTGTAAAGCCAATAATAATAATAATAGTAAAGGAGGAAAAATAAAGAAAAAGGACCGATGTGTGTGTGTGTGTGTGTGCAGGCAGGGTGTGTATGTGTCTGGTATTTGTGTGAGCTTAAGAATGTATGGATGCATGTAGAGATGTACCAGCTAGGAAGTTAATTTAACATTTATGAAAGGGGAAGTGAAAGACATAAAAGCATATAAGGAATACAAGAATACCTTCTAATCCAAAGACCATACAAAAAGTACTAAAGAAACAAACCTGCATCAGTTGGAATTCACCGATCCTCGTGTTGAACTGCTTCCTAACGTGCACGTACTCAAAGGCAACATCACACGCAGCCTGCATCAACCTGGATCAGTAGACCAATATTCGATTTATGCATTTTAAGAAATAAAGAATGTTGTAGTTGGAAAATAAATAAATACATTAAAAAAATGTACATACAAATGTTTAGTCATCACATCAAACAGAGTAAAGGACCTTAACCCCAAGCCGATGGGGATGGCATGTACGTATATGCCATGCCCACTGTGAGTTTAATTTATTAATTGTTTTTACAAATAAGTCACTAAGTCATCAATAAGCCAATTACAAGTCCTTGATTTTTAAAAAATATTTTCTGGTATCTAATATTTCTTTTAGTAATGTCAATAAAACTATAATAACTATAAAATCTATAATAAAAATAACAGAATCAATATTAATAGCATTAATAAAAAAAAGGGTTTTCCCCACAAACTCAAGGAAAGGTCAAATCAGTTAAGGTCACAAGGTCTACTAATCGAATGAAACAATATTCAGTACATTTTCAATTTGTGGTTTGTCTCGTAACACAATCAAATAACTGATGTGTCAATGTACAAAATAAATGATGCAGTCCTCATATATAACATCCTACTTAACAACTTCACCAGGAGAAACTACCCTATAAAGACATCTAGGTCCATAATGAATCCCGTTGTGATTCATCACAAAATATACCAAAGGGAGGAGAAACAGTTTATAAAGTCAAACGGAAGTCACTCAGGACAAACAAACCTGTAAAGCCAGAACTAATTCTCAAGATGTTAGGTCATCCAGGACCAATTCGGCAATTACTTGACTGGCATAATTAGAAAAAAGGGGAAACTCCTGTTTACTACAACAACAACAATCGGGTTTCACAGTACTTGAGGGGATAACATTCTGGATGTGCTTACCCTACAGGTCCAGCTGCAAGCACTAATCTCTCCAGGTCAAGGCCGGAAAACAGGACGTAGATGCCGCCGTCCTTCTTGCCAAGCATGTTTTTCTCTGTATCAAGAGGATTGCAGTCATTAGTACAAAAGGTATAATATTCATAACACTTACTAAGAATAGAGCAATGGCTTACAAAACCACTGCCATAACCTAAATGATTGTTGCAAGAATGTTCCTGGTTAAAAAAAATAAGATTAGATTAAAAAATATATATTAATAAATAATAAAAAAGAAAGGAAATATCTACCATATTTACAGAATAGTGCAACTCACAATATAAATAATTGGTATCAAAAGATGTATAAAGTTTAAAGTGAAATGTCAGCAACATTCAATGAATAACACTATTTGAAGAAACATGGCAGACAGGTTTCTATCCTATGGATCCCCAGGCTAAACACAGGAGTTAAGTGTCACTTCTAAAAGAGTAAGTAAATATAATTATGAAATAACTGTTTTTGTCAGGAACTCTTCATGACCAGAAAGGCAACTTAAACATCTTTTCCTGGTTTGAAAATATACTTAAAGTCTGACCACTGACCCCACAGTTTTAGTCACCCATTGAAGAATATCCTCAAGATGTTAATTACATTAATTCTGGTTGATACATGCCCATATACATACATACATATATATAAATATATATATATATATATATATATATATATATATATATATATATATATATACACATATATATATATATATACACATATATATATATATATACACATATATATATATATATATATATATATATATATATATATATATATATATATATATATATATACACACGTATATATATATATATATATATATATATATATATATATATATATATATATATATATATATATATATATATATACATACACATATATTTATATATAGTCATACATCTTCTTTTTTTCTTTTTGCACCAAAGTTTCATTCTTGTCAGTACTTCCTTCCCAATTCCTATACTTTTCTGACATAATGTAATAATGCCTGTAATTAGTTCCATATTCTGCACCTTTTGAAAGCTATAATCAGAATAATTAAAATATTAGATTAAATAAAATCCAAATAAATCTCTGCAGATATACCAACAAAATCAAGAACATTGCAGAAAAGGGGAAAACAAAATGTACATCTCATTATTGAAAAGAACAAAAGAACTTGAATGTAATGTTGAATTTAATGTAATTACTACTTTGATTCTCTCAATCATAAGATTCAAAGAAGATCAAGTATATAAAGACACTAGCCGTATATTCCAACCTTCCAGAAATCATTCTGTCTCATTCATATCTTTTCCTAAACACCATATCAAAAAGAACTTCTCTTCTACCACACAACGCTCGTGCAAAGTTACCTACCGGGCACCTTGCAGTCTTCGAATATCAGCTCGCACGTGTTGGAACCTCGCATGCCCAGCTTGTCTAGCTTTTGGGCCGTGCTAAATCCCTCCATGCCCTTCTCGACCAGGAATGCAGTGACGCCATGCTGGGCTTTAGCGGCAGTGGGGTTGGTTTTGGCATAGACCTGCGGGAGTGGGTAGTGTAAAGGCTCTCAGTGAAATGGTGTCTTAGAACATCGTGCAAAAGTTCAGATTCTTGGTTTTTATTCTCAATCCATTTAGGTCTCAAATACACATCCCTGTCTTAAGAGAATCGATCCAAAAATTGCCATAAATATTGGTCGAAGAAAGAAAGAAGGTAAGAAAAATGAAGAAGAAAAAACATCATTCATTTCACATACAGAAATTTGACAATACAATAAGGACCAACAGAACTGACCACAAGTACGTCGGCATCAGGTCCATTGGTGATCCAGAATTTGTTGCCGTTCAGTACATAGTAATCACCC
>NC_061821.1:4563825-4578825 GCF_019202785.1 Penaeus chinensis | reverse complement strand
ACAGAGCGACGAATGAAGGCTTCAAAGTCCACTATGAGGAGCCCTGGGGTATCCGCGCTCCACCCATGCCACCTCGTCCTCGTCCATCCGGGTCTTTGGGAGGACACGAAGGAGGGGAAGAACGAAAGGATAAAAAGCTGGATGGAGAAGAGGTCCTTCCACCCAAGAAGATCGTTTACGTGACCCAGCATGACCCAGCCTCAGGGAAGGACCCATACCTGGTCAGATTTATGAAGGAGAAAGGGTATCGACTGCATGATTACTGGGATGGTGATTATACGTTCATCAAGGCCGACTCGGAAATCTGTCGAAAGCATTGCACAGTCGAGGTTGAGTAGGCCTTTGTTGAGTATTCTGTTCTTTGTCGACCTCACTCAAGGGCCAGTAAGTAATAGATGTGGATTTTCAATGAATGGGAAGATTTCTAGGTCTATATATCTTCAAGACTTTATATGTATATGCAAGTGAATGTACAATTGCTTATGTATATATTTATATTCCACGCAGATATAACTATAATTACTAAATTTAGGAACTGTGAATAAAACAAGAACCTAATGTAATATTTTCCATTTCCCTTCGTGTCTGTTCAATATTTCTTTTGTATAAAAAGTCTTCTTGATACTGTATTCGAATGAATACTATCTTTTCGTATGCATATTTCAATATGAATACTGAATACGCAAATGCACACATACACATGTATACGCACACACTTATATATGTGTATGTGTGTCTACATTCATACATTGTGAATTCATAACTTAAAACAAATAGGTATGCAAAAAATAAAGCTCAAATATAGCGAAGTGTATTTAATATACTGTATAAATCAGTACAAAACAAATTAAGAGAAACATCTCTTAAAACATGGCTAACAAATTTCACTTGAGATAAGAGACAAGGGAAACTGACTTTAATTTCGTCTCTACAATAAGCTTAATCTACGAACCGTTTAGCCTTGGAACAGCCAAACATTTAAGGTACATTTAAATCTTCCATAGCACCTTTTGAGAAGCCATAAAACCTAAAATAAAAATAAAAAATCTACGTGCTGCGTCTGGTAAATAGCAAGTGTAAAATATCATTTTGATAAGGACAATGAGAATCTATGATACTCTTAAGAAGGGAATGCGATGAGGGAAAAATAGTGCAATAATACTAATTGGAACCTCATCATAGCCTATGACGTCATAACGTAGATGGCGCTACAATACTTCCTGTATGACGTCACTTTGTCGTCTGCGAGTTAAAATATATAATAATACAAAAACAAATGGCAGCAGACAAGATTAAAATCCATCTTTCAGCACTGTATCATCTTTTTTTGTGTTATAAGTATATAGATGAAGATAATATATCTATTCACATCAGGTTAATGATATAAAAATATATTATATCTAGATATATATGACGTCACCATCGTTCATGACTCTCATAAGTAACATTAGACGCTAGTGTTGTCATTACGTCATTGATGATTAATTTCTTTCTTTTTCTAAAAATATGAAAATAAATCTGATATCACTGAATTAATAATGATACCAGTCATGATAATAATAATAATAAATAATAATAATAATGATAATATTAATAATAATATTAACAACCCTAATGATATGTGGGAAATATTCAAAATCAAAATAGCATAATCCTTTCAGTTAAAGGATCCACGCATTTCTCAAAAAGAATCTGCAATAAGTGGAACGAAGAGAAAATATATAAACCTACTAAGTACCACTCAAGAAACAAGAGACAGTTCTTTAAACAGATTCAGAAACTCTTGATATGGAATACAATCACAAATACCTAAACATGAATACAACAACACAAAATATTGTAAGGAAGTAGACAAAGAAAGAGGAAAAAAAAAAAAAAAAAGTCATATATGGGAGGTCATAAGGCAAGGAGACATATGGGAAGAACGAAGGAAGGGGAAGGAGAAAAGGAGAAAAGAAAGAAGGGGGAAAGAGCAGAAGAGAAAGAGGAGGACTGACCTCACGACCAGAAAAACGTGAGGCAGAGGAGAGAAGACAGGGAAGAGGGAACTAAACTCTCACCAAGAAAGGGGGGGTCAGAGAATAAGGAGAGAGGAAGAGAGACGAAGAAAAATTCCTTAAGGAGAATAAGGAGGGGGCTGATCTGGAGGAAGACCCCCCTTTGGTGGTAGAGCTCCGGCGTTATAATCCACAGGCACATGGGGGTACATCTGGCCCTCTGGCACTGTGGGATCTGGCACGACCATCCCTTCGCCGGGGGCCGAGGGATAGGGGGCTGAAGGGGCAGGGTGCATGGCCGCGGGAGGGAGGGGCTGAGGCTGGGGGGGCTGCTGACCGGGGTTGGCTAGAACGCGACCCGGGCTTCCGAAGTTCTGGTCGTGGAATTCTCTGTATTTTCTTTTGATGACGCAGCACAGCACTCCCGACATGATGAGGAAGAATGCTGAGGGGAAAAAAAAGAGGAAAATAATAAAGGTTAGTTACGACATGTGACCTTAGAGATATCTTTACACTCCATATCACAGATAATACTAGCAATCATCATTTTCACAAGTGTACAAAACGTGCTCTTTTAACCATGACCCCTTCACCCCCTCTAGAGTGGAGAAAACAAAAACAAAAAACAAAAAACAAAAACAAAAACTTTTGCAACAGAAGCTCCAGGGACTAAAAGAATGCAATGATGCGAACAGATTCTTGCAAGCACTCATTATAGGACACCTTGCATTGAATTCAAGTTAATGAAGAATGTCCTGTCTTTGTCAGAAGGACTTCCATCATGGGAATAAATTTAATTCTAAAATATAAATGCTCAAACGTCTTTGCATTGGAAAAAAAAAATCTGATCTGTCGTTTACATCTCAGTCTTGAATTTTGTCAGAGCAATAGAAAATCACAAAAATAATCTTTAAATTGATCCAGATCGTTATTCTTTTATGATATTCTTAAAAAAAAAAAAAAAAAAAAACAGTGATTAACCCCCTCCCCCTTCCTCCCCAACAGAAAATTTTGAACGCCCATGAAAAAAAAGAAAAGAAAAAAAGAAAAGAAAAACAAAAAAGGAAAAACGGTTGACCTATAACAGCAAATCACCGAACAACCGAACAGCCCGTTAACCACCCCCGGACAACCCAACCACCTATCCTTCCCTAAAGACTCAACCGACCTCCGAGTGCCACCAAGACGATGCCAGGCACAATGTCCTCAGGATCGTCATCGTCTTCATCAAGGATCGAGAGCCAGATGACCCCGGGGAGAAGGAGACACACGGCGCCGAAGACAGCGAGGCAGGCGACGCAGGGGATGCCGAGGACGAGGCTGCCAAACTGTGTGAAAAAGAGGGAAGGGTGATGACTAGGGATGATTGGTGATGCCTGGGGGAGATTAGGGATGACTGGGGAAGATTCGGGATGACTAGGAATGACTGGTGATGAATGGGGAAGATTCGGGATGACTAGGGATGATTAGGGATGACTGGGGAAGATTCGGGATGACTAGGGATGACTGGGGAAGATTTGGGATGACAAGAGATGATTGGGGAAGATTCGGGATGACTGGGGAAGATTCGGGATGACTAGGGATGACTGGGGAAGATTCGGGATGACTAGGGATGACTGGGGAAGATTCGGGATGAAAGGGGAAGATTCGTCATGTCTGGGGAAGTTTCGTGATGACTGGGGATAATTGGTGATGACTGGGGAATATTTGTGATGACTGGAGAAGATTCGTGATGACTGGGGATGATTGATGATTGGGAAATACTCGTGATGACTGGGGATGATTGGTGATGACTAGTGACGTCTGGGGAAGAGCTGGGATGACTGGAGAAGAGTCGTGATGACTGGGGATGATTGGTGATGACTGGGAAAGACTGAAGATTGCGATGGTAATAAGGCAGTGGTGGTGATGACTAGGTAGCAATGGCTGTGGTGGTGATGGTGATCAGTAACTGCCCTGTGGTGATGATTGTGATTGTAAGGATGATAGCGATACTACTACTACTAAAATGATCATAACAAGAAAACATAACGTGAAATAATTAAAATTAATAATGACAACCAATTGAATAAGTGAAATAACTAATAATAACATCAGCCATTTGCTCTGATAAAAAAATATAATATTTATAATAAAAATAAAAAATAAAAATAATAACGTCAGCAGAATACCACTGACAAACCTCATCACCTACATTCACCTTCACCTAAAAAAAAATAATCATAAAAAAAGCTCGAAATACCAGAACGGTTTTCCACTCGACTCACCTGAATGCCCCTTCTCACAATGCCAGGTCTGCGTGGCACTTCACCTGCTCCAGCTGCTGAAACGACGGTGGTAGGTGCCGGCTGGTAGCCCTCTGTTAGGCGAGGGTGAGGAAAGGAAGAGTTAGGGCGAGGTACGTTTGTTGAAAGATGGTACCTATACGTGTGAATACGTATATACGTATATGTATGGGTGTATATGAACATGCAGAGGCACAGATACATGGAAACACTCTCTTTCTTTCTTTTCTTCGGGGAGGGGGGGGGGGGGTGTATATTTATAAAAAGATGGTATACATATGCATGAATACATACATACGTTTATACATACATACATGGACATATATTCACATAGATACACAAATACAAAAACACTCTCTTTCCATCTCTCTCTCTCTCTCTCTCTCTCTCTCTCTCACACACACACATTCACGTGAACGCAGGGTACTTCTACAGGTCAGTCAACCAGGAACATATTGATTGATTACCACCGTGCTAAGTCAGACCAGTCGGTACAAGACGGTTTCATACCTTTATTGACTCCTTACCTCACTACTCTCCTCTCTTTCTCTGTCTACCTGTTTGTCCCCCTCCTCTCTCTCACATACATTCTCTCCCTCTTTCTCCTCTCTCTTTTTTTCTCTGTCTCTCTCTCTCTCTCTTTCACTGTGTGTGTATGACTGTGTTTCTGTCTGTTCCCTTCTGTGTTTTTGTCTATTTCCCTCGTTTGTGTGTCTTCTGTCTAACCAATCAACATTTTCCCCACTCACACACACCAATACTATACATGAGTGCATTTACTCAAAATAACTACATATACTGCTAATCAATCAACAGTCTCTTTATGTACACTAACTCTGAGAAAGAAATCATAGCTTACATTTTATTGAGAAAGAAAGAATTAATTTCACATTATCATTCATTTCCTTGAAAACGTGTTGCATCTAGATAGTGATCTTCCTTAATTACCCTTAATTACTTCTTAATTACACTAGTCCTTCCTCTCACGCAATCAATCTGGACTTTGCTCCATTAGCCCCAAACTTCTAAAAACATAAAACGGCAGTGTAACTCATGCAATATCTTTCTGAAACATTTTATGATACTGCTTCACTGTCATGGACAAAGCAGTATTATTCGTAATGAATAGATATGTCCAGCAGAGAATATTCTATTGGGGCCTTGAAATATTTGGTCCTAATTCACTGATAATTTTCTTCAGCTCTGTTCGTGAAGCCTGTACTCTACATTTTAGACTTATGTTGCTGCTTCAAAATCCCTTTCATGGGTTTAAATAAGTATTCATTGTGATAACTGTATGAAAGGGTATGAAAGAGAATGGATATCTTCACAGTGCAAGAGATGTATCTGACCGGTTTCAATCATTGTGCATTTCTGACGAAGATATAATCGAATCCGGTCAAATATGATTGCATTTCTTGCACCATGAAAATATTCATTGTCACTCATACATTTTTTACCTTTTGCAACACTGGATATTTTTAAACGACACAACTCATCATATGCCTTTAAATCTGCTAATTATACCACAGTTTCCGAGTCTAGTCTAAGTGGTAGACTAACAAAAAGTTTATAATTTTTTTTACAATGATTTATAACGAAAGGGTGTCGCCAGAGGCCACGGAAAGTCAAATGAGCTAATGCCACATCAAGAAGTGGATATTCACTCTCACATATCTCAGGCTAATATACATAGTGCTAATATATCATTCTAACAAGAAGAAGGAACAGGAAATATCTTTGCATGGCTTATGACAGTGATAAGGTCAGTCACGGTCAATTGAACACACATGGCAAAGTTACTAACACAATATTCCCCTTCCACTTCTCAGTTCTAAATGAATCATTTTCATTTCTTCGAGACACAGAAAGAAATAATCCATGTTCAAGTTACACTCGATGGATAAAAAATCGTTTGCATGTCTGAATAATTACATATTATTAATTGTATATTCTATACTATAAATCTATAATTAGATGGCATTTTGGTTGGTCTGCCATTGCTAGTTGTAGGGAACTGCACTCGAAAAATAAAATACCTAAATAGTGGGCATCTAACTTAGTATATTTATGAGTAAAACCTACGGACTTGTTGCCCGTAAAATCAGAAACAAAATGAACGGATAATAATGAGAGAAGCATTTGCGTCATAAAGATAAATGATAAGCGTTTAATTGCTCTAAACTGAAAGAACACGGATCCGTCTAATCAGAAATGACCACGAACACAAAGCTGCTCTTTCGCAACCAGACTGAGGCTTTGAATCACATATATTGTCAACATCTGTTTGTCTATATATATCTATGTATATATGTATGCATGTAGGTATATATGTATGTATGCACGCATGCATGTCTGTATGTATGTGTATCGATAGCTTATCTGCTATGTGACCGCGGATATGTATATACACACACATATATGTGTATGTGTGTGTATGTATGTATATGTGTGTATGTACGTATGTATGTATATATGTATGCATATATGTATGTATGTATGTATGTATGTATGTATGTATGTATGTATGTATGTATGTATGTATGTATGTATATGCATATACATATGTATATATGTGTGTAAGTACATATATACATATATATGTATATGCATACATATATATACATAAACATAAATACGTATGTGTATGTGTGTGTGTGTGTGTGTGTGTGTGTGTGTGTGTGTGTGTGTGTGTGTGTGTGTGTGTGTGTGTGTGTGTGTGTAATTTTATATATATATATATATATGTATATGTATATTTACACACACACACACACACACATATACACATACGTATTTATGTTTATGTATATATATATGTATGCATATACATATATATGTATATATGTACTCACACACATATATACATATGTATATGCATATACATACATACATACATACATACATACATACACACTTACATACATACATACATACATACATACATACATACATACATACACACACACACACACACACATATATATATATATATATATATATATATATATATATATATATTTATATATATATATATATTTATGTGTGTGTGTGTGTGTGTGTGTAGGTGCGTGTGTATTCACACACACACATATATGTGTGTAAGAGTACGTATATGTGTATACGTGCAAGTGCGCGCGCGGCTGTACATATAATCATAGTCCCCCATAAAACACCCCTATTTTCTTTGATGAACCTTCAGGCCACCAAAGAAAACAAGACGCATTCAGACAGTGAATGTTTTATTTTCAGAAGCGGCGTTAGAACACCCAAGCCTCCCCAGGCATTTCTTTGTTTCAAGTGAATGTTTTCGCCACCAGTCCCCGGCGGATCAACGGACAACAGAGCTCACACTTCAGCCAAGAAGTGTGACGTGAGACCGTCACATTTACGTAAAAAAAAAAAAAAAACCCAGCTTTCACTACGTCAATACGTCCGTCACTTGAGAATACTGCCCCGCCCAGAGCCTCATGTTAGTGCCCTTTGTCTTCCTCCTTCGCAAAAACAGATCGGCGCATTCATGACCCTTGGAACCTTCTTCTCGTTTCAGCAACAGGATTTTGGGGTTATTCATCATATAAAGAAGGTAGAATAAAATACGAAAAATAACTATTCGGTCCAAATTTCCCCCTCCCTCAAGGTCGTCTGTGTATACGTGTCGGTTTCTCCTTATTTACAAATCAATGGCTTTGCATGACCTTTCTCGCTCCTTCGCTTCCGCCTCGACCTGATTGCATGACGAGAAGGCAGAGAGGGGGTGAGGGGGGGGGGAGAGGGCATAGAGTGCATCCGTTTTCATGAATTGATGTGTACGTGAGTCATGAGTTGATGCCAGGGGTCGCTTTTTGGTATATATTTTTATTTTTATTTTATTTTGTCTAGGACGTCGAGTCTCGTTTGGAAATGGGAGGGAAAAAGAAAAAGATCGATACGTAAACATAGTATATTCGAATCATGTCTTTTACCATCTTTAAGGCATTTATTTTCGTTTCAACAGCGTATGATCTAAGAGACAGTTGCCAATGCGACATTTAACGACCCGATTTAAAAACATGCTCGCCCTCCCCCCCTTTCCCCCTCCTTTTTTCCCCTACTTTCCCCACCCACCCTCCCCCCACCCTTCGGCAAAACACTCCCTCCCCCAACCCCTCCCCCCCCTTCTTCTTAGATAATAAAACACAAAACAAACTCACGCTTAGATGCCATGTTGTGTGTCCAATGTTAAAACCACTGTCACTAACTCCTCCACACACATACACACGCCGCGGCACACACACGCACACTGAACATTTCGCTCGCTCGGAATTTCGTCAAGGCGAGGTGGGCGTGGGGGGGTTGGGTGGGGGCGAGGTCGCGTGGTGGGCGTGGGGGAGGAGGGGAAGTGGGGAAAGAGGGGGAGGGGGAGGGGGAGGGGGGGGGGGAGGAAGGAGAGGAGGAGGAGGAGGAGAGGGGGGGGGGATTAGGCCGCGGGTTAGGAGCGAGGGGGTTGGGGTTTTATTGGGGGGTGTGTGGTCAGGGGAGAGGCGACGTTGGGGAGAAAGGAGGGGAGGGAGGGGTTTAGGGAAAGGTGAAGGGGAAGGGGTGGCGAAGAAGAGGGGGTTTAAGACACAAGGAAAACAGCAATACAGGCTTTAATTGGGGAAGGGGGGGAGAAGCTTCCTCATGTTGGGGGTCGTTGGCGGTTGTTGGGGGCATGGGCAGGGGGGAGAGGGTATTTCTGAAGTTGCTGGGGGAGTTTAGAAGTTTTTGTAAAGGCGGAGGGGCTGAGGGAGGGGGGAGAGACACGGGAGATTGGGGAGGGGGGGAGAGGGGACGCGAGAGAAGTTGCTAAGTAAATTCTTCACTTGTAACGAAACAAAAACCGGTATTTCATTCATTCCAAATCGAAAGTAATTTCTCTTGGATATCTTACCATCATTAAATATTCCATTATCCATAGAATATCAACAAGAATTATAAAAAAAATATGTCTTATTAAGATCAATAGCGACAGATTTTCTCCAAAAAAGGCCGAGAATAATACACTAACCGGCACCTCGCCCTCCAAGACCCCCGTCCTTCATGAAAGAAATTTCAGTTATTTTCGTTTTACTTTCGTTATCCACGATTGGCTAGATTACTTCCGGTGTTTTGTTTTTCATTATTTTTGTCTTCTCTTCTTCATTTCAGGTGTATGGTTTTAATGTGTTTTAATGTGTATTATGTATTAGTTGTGTGTGTGTGTGTGTGTGTGTGTGTGTGTGTGTGTGTGTGTGTGTGTGTGTGTGTGTGTGTGTGTGTGTGTGTGTGAGAATTTAGTGTGTGTGCGTGTGCTTTTGCTGGTTTCTGGTATATATCTATCTATCTATCTATCTATCTATCTATATATATATATATATATATATATGTATATATATTTAGTTTGTGTGTGTGTGTTTTTTGGTGTGTATTTACATATATTTGGTGTTTGTGTGTAACTGGATGTATCTATATTTGGTGCTTATGTTTAAGTGCTTTTGTATCGTCCCTTTTGTGTGAAATACACTTGCTTGAATACCTTTCCTTGTGTGTAACCTTGTTTTGCTTTGTTTGTGCTTGAATGATTCACTTTGTCTTTGTCAAAGTTGTGATAACCTCTGTGCATGCCATAATATAGATGTTGATATATTTCTTTTTGCCTTTGCCTAATTATATGTATGTGTCAGTACAAACACAAACACAGTAACGTGTACACAAAGCTGAAATGAAACAATATGAAATGAAACCGAACCGTGACGTTTCGAACACGTGAAAAGACGAACGAATCCCCGAAATGGATGATGCACGTTCGTTCATGCAATATGTGATGTGTCTCTCTGTTGCAAGCGGGCTTAGTCATGTTCACGTTGCATCACTGAGAGGACAGAGAGAAGTTCGCGACATTGTAAGTATCAAAAATATTGCGTAGAGGCCATTGCCCCCCACTTCGTTCTCACTGAACCCGTCTCTCCTGATTCGAATAAGTTAATATTTTTCTAAATATTTTTTTTTAATTCATTTATTTTTATTTATTCTTTCAGTACTCAGTGATGTTCCTTATTTTTCCCAATAGTAGAATTAGAGTTCATTAAAGGAATGAACGATATGTTATGAAAACAATAGACGGCAAGCTACAAGATGGATCTGACATGAAATTTATCGTTTCTTTTCATTTCGTTTCGTTTACTTAATTGTTGCTTCAGCTGTCGGGATTTTTTTTCCGGTCGAAATAGTCTTTTATTGTATTATTTTTATTCACACACACATACAAGCACACACACACACACACACACACACACACACACACACACACACACACACACACACATATACACACACGTTTAAATATGTATATATATATATAAATAATTATACATCATATATGTATTACATATATATTATATATCTTGTATATATTATATGTTTATTAAATATATATCATATAATATATATAATATATATATTATATTTATATATATGTTATATATATATATATATATATATATATATATATATATATATATATATATAAAGGGAGAGGGAGAGGGAGGGAGAGAAAGGAAGAGGGAGAGAGATAGGTATATATATATATATATATATATATATATATATACACACACACACACACACACACACACACACACACACACACACACACACACACACCTAGATAGAAAATGAATGAAAGGTAAACAAACAGAAGAAGAAAACGATCGAGCGAGAGAAGAGACAGGACGAGCAAGTCCCTTTCCCCTCGCCGTACCTACGTGACTAACTCTCTCTTTTTCCGGTGTTTACATCCAGCTGACTTTTATCACATTGAAACTCTTTATCTCTTTATCTCCTCAACGTAATTTCATTTCTTGATTGATCCGAGATTGCCGGTATCTCCTGTTATCTGTATCTGTGTCCATACCGGGGATTCTATGTCGTTATTTCAGTAATGTTAAGTAGAGGGTAGGGTGGGGGACCTTTTTACTAACTATTGATTACTAAGTATTGATTTTGACTTGTATGATGTAAGACTTTTTATCGGTGAAAAGTATGATGAGAGAGGGAGAGGGGGGGGGGGGGAGAAAGAAAGAAAGAAAGAGAGTGAGTGAGTGAGTGAGTGAGTGAGTGAGTGAGTGAGTGAGTGAGAGAGAGAGAAAGAGAGAGTGAGTGAGTGAGAGTGAGAGTAAGAGAGAGTGAGAGTAAGAGAGAGTGAGAGAGAGAGAGTGAGAGAGAGAGAGTGAGAGAGAGAGTGAGAGAGAGAGTAAGTGAGTAAGTGAGTAAGTGAGTAAGTGAATGAGTGAATGAGTGAGTGAGTGAGTGAGTGAGTGAGTGAGTGAGTGAGTGAGTGAGTGTGTGTGTGTGTGTGTGTGTGAGAGAGAGAGAGAGAGAGAGAGAGAGAGAGAGAGAGAGAGAGAGAGAGAGAGAGAGAGAGAGAGAGAGAGTGAAAGTGAGAGAGAGAGAGTGAGTGACTGAGTGACTGAGAGTGAGAGTGAGAGTGAGAGTGAGTGTAAGAGTAAGAGAGAGTGAGAGAGAGAGAGAGTGAGTGAGTGAGTGAGTGAGTGAGTGAGTGAGTGAGTGAGTGAGAGAGAGAGAGAGAGAGTGAGAAGGAAAGAGAGAGAGAGAGAGAGAGAGAGAGAGAGAGAGAGAGAGAGAGAGAGAGAGAGAGAGAGAGAGAGAGAGAGAGAGAGAGAGAGAGAGAGAGAGAGAGAGAGAGAGAGAGAGATTGATAGAGATAGAGAGACAGGGATAGATAGGTAGATAGATAGATAGATAGATGGATATATAGAGAGAGAGAGATTGATAGAGATAGAGAGACAGAGATAGATAAATAGACAGATAGATAGATATAAAGAGAGATAAAGAGAGAAAGAGAGATAGAGAGAGATAAACAGTCAACGTCAGTAATAATACCATAAAATCGTAAATAAAAATAAAATAAAATATTCTCACATATCCAGCCACCCAATAGCTTCCTTCCCACCTATCAATTTTGTACAAAATAAAAAATATTCATTGACTGTTTTTAGATCACATACAAGAGGTAGGTATGCGCGTGTTTATCGACGAAAGTATATCACAGTAGGTAATAATTCTTGTGTCGTAGGCATATAATCATAAATGTCATTATAGGCTTGTGGTGGCGACTTTCACTTGTTTTTCAGTGTTTCCCGAAAATGCCAGATTAGTTATTATCATTATTGTTGTTGTTATCATAGCTTTATGATTGGTATTGCCGTCATCATCATCATCATCATCATCATTATCATCATCATCATCATATATATATATATTATATCTATTTTATATATATCATTCATATGCATATATATATTTATAAATATATATGCATATGTTTATGTATATGTAAATGCATATATAAATATACATATACATATATATATATATATATATATATATATATATATATATATATATATATATACATACACATGTACATGCATACGAACATACAAATATACATACATTCATATCTATATATACATATACATACATAGATTCATACACACATACATATACATATGCATATGTACATACCTGTATATATACATATACATACACACATATATATGTATAAATATACATATACACATATATATGTATATATATGTATATATACATATATACTCGTAAATAATACATCCTACGATAATGATTGCCGCATTAAATAATGAATTAGGTAAATCATTATCATTTTTTTCTGAAAATATCTCGGGCTCATTCATGCTTTACGATAAAAGCATCATAAACAACAATTGCTAGATAACACTTGCTTATTCGGTGGTTTAAGTCCTCTTAATCGTAAACTACTGTACGTGTTTCACGAATGGCCATAGATCCGCAAAGCTTCCTAATGTGCGTCACCAAAGCGTAGTTGTTTGGGCTCATTTGCATACCAGGCGAGGGGTAGTGGAGGCCTCCCCCTTGAAAAGATGTTTAGGGGGTTGAACCTCCGTATTAACAATAAATGTGCTTCGAAATAACTAAATTACCTCGATCATTCGCTTTTACGCCGCAATTTACCCATCGGTATCGAAGCTAGAGCTATCAGTAAAGCATAGTTTTCACCTGGAAATCGGTGTTAGGTGTTATTTCCAATTTTACTGTATCTTCTGTAATTATAGAAGCAAAAGTAATATCTGTATCTTTCTGGAATACCTTGGCATACCCGATAGGGACGATTTTTTGGTATCGATGGATCCCTTTCGCTCTCTGACATCCAAAAATATCGAAATTATGCCTCGGAAACACCCCAACTATTCCCAATCCTGGCACCGATAGTAGGGTAAGGCATGCATAGCACCAGGAAAATTACAAGGGTAAATTACAAATAATATACAGAATATATAATCAAATGCAGAAGGCTGTGCCCCCTGCAATCCCCCCTATGGAGACCTACTGCCCTCTAGCCCCCGCCCTGGACAAGAAAGAATGCACCCCGTATGGACAGCAGGAGAGAGCGACGGACAGACTCGGCATCGGTGGTCGGCTCCTCTACCCTGCCGTGAAGACCTGGAGGAGTCTTTGTCTTCCATTGCGGGAGTTGTGGGAGGAGGATGGGGGGGAGGTGAAAGGGACACAACCCCCTGCATTAGACACTATGGTGACTGATTCTGTGTATTTTATCCATATTTTACCCCGCAGTTTGCCTGGTACCTTCCATTCCTTCCCCTGATATCGGGGCCAATATTGCCGCTAATGGGAGGTTTCCGCGGCATTATTTAGATATATTTGGATAGCAGAGAGTGAGAGGACTCTATCCATACCAAATCGTTGCGATTGGTTATGTGAAGGTATTGCGAAGCATTACCTAAACATCTCCTTTCCGTGTTCCCTTAATATACATGGAATCAAGGTATTAAAAGTTTGAATTAGTTACTCCTACTATTTTTCTGTTTTCTTTGAAGTTCGCGTGACAAAGAAGGGTTTGAGGTGTAACTATAACAATAGTCAGTGAACGCGTGTGCAGAAATTATTATATATATATATATTTTTTTCTGTTCGCTCTTTGTTTTAATGAATATTCAACTGATATTTTACACTGACTCTTTAATATTAGCTACAAAGAATTAGAATGTTCTCATTGAATAAAAGTAAAAATTAATATATTTTCCTTTTCCTTTTCGTACCCATTTGTACGCAATTAACTACCCATTTCACCTTATGTAATCCGGCAAAACATACACTAATAATTCTACCCACAGACAAGAGGGTAGGAAATAAGGGACTAATTTTCAATGTTTTTCCTCTAGAAAAGCAAAAATAACAACAACAACATATGCTTAAATATACTCATGATCATACAGACAGACAAACGAGTAAGCTTATCTGATCCCACCTTGATTTGCGTTTGCAGTTTTGGGACAAAAGGCGAATATATTTTTATTGTCACTCCTGTTTGTTTGTTTTATCAGTGAGATTTATTTGCATTTTTTCTTGGCGTTTCGCGCCGTGATGTATTTCTGCATATATATTATGCTTGTCAGTCTGTCTGCATGTATGTGTTTCTGTCTGTCTATCTCTCTCTCTCTCTCTCTCTCTCTCTCTCTCTCTCTCTCTCTCTCACTATCACACCAAAACTGTTTACAGCTTGCCTTTAGGAATGATTAAAAAACAAGTATAGAGCGAAAAGTTTATCAAAACAGGGGACGAGCATCTAAATAGTCTAAGATTTTCAGACGATATTGTTCTCCCCAGCAGTCAGCAAA
>NC_061821.1:4533825-4538825 GCF_019202785.1 Penaeus chinensis | reverse complement strand
AGCAGCTTCTTCAGTTTCGCGAATTTACGACCACGAAGATTAATGTGGAATGTTTGTTATTACATACTGCGTAGAATGTATGTTATTCTCTTGGACAAAATAAAGGAAGAGAAAAAGGTAACTGTTCAGAAGGAAGACAATGAAAGAAACACCAAAACTAACCAAGAAACAAACACCAAAACTAACAAAGAAACAAAGAAAACAAGCAAACAGAAATAACATAGAAACCAGCCAAAAGAAAAAAAAGAAACTCACATGTGTGTATAATGGATTATGTACACACACACACACACACACACACACACTCACACACACATACATATATATACATTCATACACACACACATATATATATATATATATATATATATGTATATATATATTTGTATATATATATGTAGTTTGAAAAGATTGGGAGAGGCCTACGTCCCGAAGTGGATCGAGTCAAGCTGATGATGATGATGATATACATATATATACTGTATATTAAAAGAATATTCCCACGAACCTTCCCCTCTGGTCAGCATTCCACGTGCTCGCCTTTTCCCTGATGCATTAAATTCAACCTCTCTGTTCTCCTCGCACCTCCCTGAAATAATGCCTTTTCCCTCCCCTCCCAAGATTTACGAGCCAGTTCACGGTGACAAACGCTTCTTCTGGGCTTAAAAAGGGATAAATAGATGAAGAAGATGATGGTGAAAAAGTGGCTAAGGCATTAGGGCTAAAAATAAAAAAGGGGAGATAGAAATTCTGGTTTTTGAATCGTGTAAAAAGAAAGAAAGAAAAAAAGATTGGGTTTACGCTAGGAAAATGTCGGGTTCTGGATGGGGAGTGGGGGGTTGGGGGTGGAGGGGGGGTAGGGAGTCTATTCTAAGACCGGGCTGAAAATATCGGGTTCTGGATGGGGGAAAAAGTCTATTCTAAGACCTGGAAGGGAAAATTGTATGGTCTAAGACGGGCAGAAAGTCTAAGGGCCGAGTGTGCAGAATCTCTGGTCTAAAACATGCCCATTCCCGCTTGGTTAAAAAGAAAGAAAAAAAGTCTTAACTGGGCAGAAAATCTCTTCCTGCCCGGATAAAAATTAAATAAAAAGGAAAAAATGGTCTCAGGAGGGCAGAAAGTCTTGAGGACATCCTGCCCACTCGACTTAGAGAAGATTCTTTAACCTGACATGACCTGAGGACGTCTAGGTCAGTCAAGGAGACAGGTCAGTGCCTCCGTCATACATATTTCATTTTCGTTCATGCGGTTTTCTCTATTCCTTTTCTCTCTCTAAATTTTTTTGGTCGTCTGTCATTGTCTCTTATTCCTACTTGGTTTCTCTCTATTCACATGCCTCTTTCTCGGTCTATGTCTTTCAATCTTTTTGGGTTTCTCCCCCTCTTCTTACACTCTCTCTCTCTCTCTTTCTCTTTCTTATTCTCTCTCTGTTTGGGGATTACTATGTAAATGAATTTTGCACTCTGCTTCTCTCTCTCTCTCTCTTTCTCTCTTCTCTCTTTCTCCCCCCCCCTCTCTCTCTCTTCTCTCTCTCTCTCTCTCTCTCTCTCTTTCTCTCTTCTCTCTTTCTGTCTCCCCCCCCTCTCTCTCTCTCTCTTCTATCTCTCTCTCTCTCTCTTTCTCTGTCTCTCTCTTTCTCTTTCTCTCTCTCTCTCTCTCTCTCTCTCTCTCTCTCTCTCTCTCTCTCTCTCTCCCTCTCTCTTTCTTTCTCTATCTCTCCCCCCCCTTTCTCTCTCCTTTATTCTTTATTAACCAATACAATTGATACTGAATACTAACAAAGTAACATCAATGATAACATATCGAAACAAAAAAATAAATAACAAATGTAAACAAAAAACAAAACAACAAAACAACAACAAAATAACCATATACGGAAAACAAATAAAACGTACCATTTCGTCGCATTTTCTCCCCCCCCCCCCCTCCTCCAGTGACCTCATCAAACCTGAAACGAATTTTATTAGATAAGATAATACATCAGGAATAAATATTTATTCTCACGTCGAGACGCATTCATTAACAGTCATGTTTTTTTTTTTTCTTGGTTTTCTAAATAGTTTTCTCATAAACACACACACACACACACACACACACACACACACACACATATATATATATATATATATATTCATCTTCGTGATGGATATGTATTTGTCTATCGACCTACCTATTTATCTGTCTATCTGTCTCTGTTTGTCTGCCTGCCTCTGTGTGTGTGTGTGTGTGTGTATGTGTGTGTGTGTGTGTGTGTAGACATATGCATAAACAAAAATCATTTAATTAATTCCTTTATGCCAATACTAACTTTAAGATTAATTTTAACACTTGTAATTTGGTGGAATCTGAATTATTGATCAAATTATCATTAAGCCAACAGATTTGGACTGATTAAGAGTATTTCAAAGTATAAAAACATAGGGTGTGCATAATTATATATTCGGTCTTTTATTATTTATAGGGGGGGGGATGGGGGTGAATCTAAATTTATGCATATGCAGTTCCAGTTATATTGGTGATGAAAATATTATTATTATTGTTGTTGTTAATGTTTTTGTTATTATCATTATTATCCTCATTACTTATATTTCCATCCTGGTCATTAATATTATGATTATCATTATCATTGTCATAATTGTTATTATTATTTTATGAGGATTATGACTATTTTTGCTGTTATCATTACAATTATCGTTATCATTATTATCAATATTGTAATTATTATCATTATTATTATCTTAATAATTATCACTATTATCGTTATTACTGTTATCATCATCATTTATATTATTATTATTATTATTATTATTATTATCATTATTAGCAGCAGCATCATCATTATTATTATTGTTATTATCATTGTCATTATAATGATAAAAAAATTATCTTTATTATTATTATCTTTATCATTAATGTGATTATTTTACCAATACTACCATCATCATTAGCATCCTTATCTTTACTATAATGATTATTGTTGGTGTAAGCATCATTATTGTTATTATTACTATCAGTTTAATCATTATCATTATTGTTATCATTATTGTCATTATAACTATCAACATGATAAATAATATTATCATCGTTATTATCATAATCATTATAATTTTTATTATTTCTCTTATCATTATTATCATTATTTCCATTACTCTTTCTGTCCATCCATGTATTTACATACCCTATCTACGTTTCGAAATTATATTTTCATGCATTAAACATTATGTGAAATACAGATAGAAATTTCGATCTGAACGTTCGTGTTCAATGCTAATTAATGAATACTGACCTTTAAAAAAACGACCATTATTTAAATCATTATCAATGATTCCTTTTTGGATGTGTCTATTTACATAATTTGAATATATAAGCACTTATGCCCTATTAATTGTGAATCGACGTTTGTATAATTAGTAATTTCGTACATAAACATTCATTTTGAAAAGGAGCAACAACGCTATTTGAAATTATTCCAAACATCATGTAATTTAATGCAATATTGTATTTCCGTTTTATTTAAGCATTAAACTTTTTGACTTTTTGTATCGCCAATTCTAACATTTTTGTATATATAATTTTAAATATCAATATAGGTGACATGTGTCATACATAAAATATGAGATATAGGAAAGGATTATATTTCGAATTTCTTTAATGATTCGAAAAATAAACAGAAAAAATGTAACATCAAGCGAGCTATCTAAAAGAAAAACTGAGATAGAATACAGACAGACATTGGCTGACAGGTGTGGTTTTATCTTTAAATATTTTTTTTCTTCTAATCTTTCAGCATCTTTTCGAGTCTTCTATTGAGAACTGCTGTTCGAGAAAGAAGGAAAACAAAGTGAAAAATAAAACTTTGTAAGAAGGGAAGAGGAGAGAGAAAGAGAGAAGAAAGAAACGGAGATAACATTATGTGGCAGTTTAGCGTAAACTGTGATTAAGTATTTTTTTTATCTTATTTTAATTAAAAGAAACAAGAGCTTCGTCATACCGAAAAATACGATCTATATAATCGGTAAAATTATATCTTAGGCGAGCAACACACAATTTAACATTAATGAAATGCATGAGGAATGTATATCAAATATATATAATATAATATATACATCAAATATACCTGGTATATGTCCAACATATCATGGTTGTTTCATTACTATATTTTGTATAGCACACACACACACACACACACACACACACACACACACACACACACACACACATATATGTAGAAAGAGAGAGAGCGGTGTGTGTGTGTGTGGGGGGGGGGGGGGACGAGATAGATAAATAGAGAGCTAGCGAGAAAGAGAGAGAGTGAGATAGAGAGAGAGAGAGAGAGAGGACAAAATAGATAGATATATATAGAGAGAAAGAAAGAGAGAAAGAGAAAGAGCAAAAGCGAAAGCGAAAGAAAGAAAGAGAGAGAGGAGCTTCTCTGCTCTAACGTATTGTACAGAAGATTAAACATTCCTCTCCCTCCTCATCTTCTGTAACGAACCCTTTCCTTTATGTCAGCTTCAGTCGGGAAGATCTGCCTGTTAATCGCCCCCTGACCAAGATTCACGTACACACACCAGCCACGTACCCTCTGTCCGTCCACTTAAAGGTCACAATTCTGAACGGGTGTACAATCACGGACGAAATCTCCTGTCAAACCTGCTTCGGATTCTGTTTCGAATCCCTGGGTTGCTTCGGTTGGAAGGTTTCGAAGCTTCAATCTCCTTGGTCGAATAAGAAAAATAAACTTTAAATATGATATGAAATGAACAGTTTGCTTCCTTTAGGTATTTCAGATCCATTATCTAGCTTTACAGGACTAAGTTTATCTTTTAAAAGGCGAGATATAAAACCTTTAAAATGTTATTATTTGTTTTAATTACTTACAAAACATTATTCCGTTTTACAGGATTAACGCTGATGATAATACTAGTAACAGTAATAGTAATAATAGTAACAGCAACAAAACAATAATGATAATGATGATAAGTATAGTGAGGATGATA
>NC_061821.1:4518825-4523825 GCF_019202785.1 Penaeus chinensis | reverse complement strand
ATAAACACATATATATTACAGTAACACTAATCCCTACGTACCAAACCTTCGCTCAACACGGCAGCGAATGCGACATCCGCAGGCCTTCCGCCTCGTGATGTCGCCCCGTTTACACGATCACTCCTTTTCCTCCACACTTCCTAGTACATCGCAACCCTTATGAATTATTAGTTCAACCTGTATAAAGGAGGGTCGCCTGCGAGCGACAGTCAGACAGCCTCCAGCTCGCTAACCGGACTGAACCTCTGTCCGTTGTACCATACTCTCTCTATAATAAACCGCTTCAAGCCAACGAGAAGTCTATCGCACCTTTACCTCTACCAAGATTACCACATCGTGCCAGACGCGCCCTGTCTGCACTCTACCGCAAAATCGGCCTCCCTACAGTGGTAGCAGCGACGGGATTCGTCCCACAACAGACTCCTGCCTCCGAAGCAACAAGCCTGCAGACGCAGAGTGAATATCACACAAGAGAGATAGCGAGAAGCAAGCAGAGCAAGCAACCTACGTGTGTTTACACCTGACACACCGCTTGCCGAGTCGCTGACAACATCCTGTCTCCAGCACTCACCAAGTACGCAAATATTCACGCGTACCACCGTTACACAACGTTAATTGGCGCACTTCGCCCTACGAGGGAATTACTGGCCTAGCCGTGCCCAACCGTGAGCCGAAGTCTGGGAATCCAGCGAAGTGGCACTGACGTAGGACCTCTCCCGCCGACGGACCACCCCCCGCGCTGACGATCCATCACCCCTTCGCACTGACGATCCACCACCCCCCGCGCTGACGATCCACCACCTCCCCGCGCTGACGATCCACCACCTCCCCGCGCTGCCGTTCCACACCAGCCCAAACCAACGATATATTCCAAGGTTAGCCAGAGTATAGTGTTAAGGCGCAATTTTTTTTTAAAAAGTTAGGATATCTAGGTGATATTTTATTTTCTTTGATTATTTCCATACCGTATTGTCCGATTTACTCCCGTATTGTGTATATGCTTCAGTCTCCCCACATAACAGAAAACGGCGCATCACCCTCTCGTGCTCACTTACCTCTCGCCACTCACCACTTTCATTCATTCTGTGGCTTCCATTCGTGCTCTTCCCCTCTTTTCCTAACACTCCATAACTAATTTCTCTTAAATTACCTTCTACAATCTCGACTGATGCCACTTTCACAGAAAACACAGGAGAATATGAAATTGTGCAAGCAAACGCACGAACCCACGAGTGACACCACATTTCCCTCACACGTCTCCCCTCCCATGTTGTTCCCTCTCCCTGTTTCCCTCCCCCTCGGTTTGTCGGACCTTTCCTGCACATACAATGAACGTGTTACTGGTACCCTATGACGTAAATGCTCTCGAATGAACACTGTACTCACTTCATCGCTTACTGACACTGAACATTGGACCTCCCACAAATACCGTGACCTGAATTTCCCATTGTTTCAGCACAAATGTATAGAGACTTCGACGAAACTCAGCATATTTGACTCTGATGGACTACGCAGGTTTATGTGTTACTGTAACCCTCTCAGGCATCGCATGTCTTTGTATATTGCGTCTTTTCGCCGTTGTCGGCGTCCCTATCATAAAGGAAGACCTCCTCGTCTTTTATTTCGTCCGTTGCAAATACTCACAGGACAAGATTGCCGTGCGTAGTGTATTTGTATATAATCTCAGTCTTCCAGGTAAAGCAAGATGTCCTTCTTTTCGTCATTCCTTTGCGCTTTCGCTGTTATACGTGCCCGGTAGCATTGTCATATTTCATGAATCTTACGTACTCGCTGCCAGGCCAGCCACGTCGCCTACCAAGGTTACTCCTCAGAGTCTACGCGTGCCCGCTGCCGAGCCAGCCACGCCTGCGTCACGGCCCGCGGCTCAGGTTGCCGCCCCGTCTGACCCTGCTGCTGTCCCTGTTAATCCTGAGGGCGGACTTCCCTCAGTAACCTCTCGCGCGGCCGCGACTCGCAAATGCTCCGATATGGGTATATCTGTTAAGCCTGAGGACGGTTTTCCCTCAGCACTCGCTCGCGAACACGAGGCACATGACGCCTCCGTGCTAATGGTTGTTTCAAAGCCTGAGGACGGGTTTCCCTCAGCACTAGCTCGTGAACACGAGGCACGTGACGCCTCCATCCTAGTGGCTGTTCCAAAGCCTGAGGACGGTTTTCCCTCAGCACTCGCTCGAGAACACGAGGCACGTGACGCCTCCACCCCAGTGGTTGTTTCAAAACCTGAGGACGGGTTTCCCTCAGCACTAGCTCGTGAACACGAGGCACGTGACGCCTCCATCCTAGTGGCTGTTCCAAAGCCTGAGGACGGTTTTCCCTCAGCACTCGCTCGAGAACACGAGGCACGTGACGCCTCCACCCCAGTGGTTGTTTCAAAGCCTGAGGACGGTTTTCCCTCAGCACTCGCTCGAGAACACGAGGCACGTGACGCCTCCACCCCAGTGGTTGTTTCAAAGCCTGAGGACGGTTTTCCCTCAGCACTCGCTCGAGAACACGAGGCACGTGACGCCTCCACCCCAGTGGTTGTTTCAAAGCCTGAGGACGGTTTTCCCTCAGCACTCGCTCGTGAACACGAGGCACGTGACGCCTCCATCCTAGTGGCTGTTTCAAAGCCTGAGGACGGTTTACCCTCAGCACTCGCTCGCATACCCGAGGCTCGTGACGCCTCCACTACAGTAGTTGCCCCACAACCTGAGGACGGATTTCCCTCGGCGGTCACTCGCATGCGCGAAGCCCGTGATGCCCCACTCCTGTAGTTGTTTCGAAGCCTGAGGATGATATTCCCCCAGCACGTGCTCGCAGCTGATGACGTACCCCTACATTTGTGCATGAACCACAGCGTTAGATAATTTAATCAGTATAGTCCTTGAGACCTTTATTTTCCTCCCTTCGTGGACTGCATGGTGCCGGTGAGCGTGCCATCTACGGTTGGCACGGCATTGATGATTTCAGATGGAGTCTGTGCGCATGCGTTGGTCGCCCTACCCGCGCCACAAGGCAAAGTATGGTCCTTATGACCCCTGTCACCTCAAGCGTGCTACGGGAGTACCTGACTGCGGGGTCACGCGTCCCCCGGGTAGCCGAGCTCGACCTTCCCCACGCCTACTCGTACCACCTCTGTTACTCATGCTCATTGGCCCGTCGACACCTGCATCCCCGGTTGTTTTGAATACATTGTCGTTTGTTTTACTTCCTGCTGGGACTGAGGATTGTATTTCTGAATTACGTTTTTACTAGTTTTCCGCTATTACTGATGGTTCCTGACTATCCTACGAGACCATTAGACGACGTCAACTTAACACACATCAATTGCACCAACGCTCTGACTGACTTCATGGTCAGCGCCTATTTCACCATGTACTCGCTTTTCTGTCATTATGAACCTGTTAACTTTGTTGTACCTACATATGCATTTTATATTGTTTATTGCGGTCACAGACCGTGTATCCACACATGTATTATGTTGTGTTACTTTAGATTATCCATTTACTCCGTTGTACTCCCACGTAAATCTATGTTACGGTTATGTTGTGCTTTTACATTAGTGTAGACTACTTGTCCCTATGCTTAGTTATGCATGTTGCTTTGTTTGTATTTATTGACTCGCATAGTTATTCGGGTTATTCTGTATAATTTATTAATTTACACTCTGTACATCTTATTTGACATTACTGATTTGATTTCCATTGTTTCCTTACATTGTGTATCTTAGTGGTGTTATCAAATGCACCTACTGTTTATCTACTGCATTTTGTATTTTATGTACTTAGTGTTTACTTTTGTGTGTAGGTTATTTTATGCTTAGGTTGTAATGTTTAGCTAGCTGCGCCTTTTCACTTCTCTGACACCTTTTGCGGCGGGGACCGCCGCGGTAGCGTGACCGAGCGATGTAAGGCCCATTTCACGTCTCAATACACACCACATCTCTCACAGAGAGGCCCACTAAAGTAAACTTAAGGTTTTCTCATTATACCCATAACCCTAAAAGACGTCCTTGAGACTACCCGTAGCAGACACCTTCCTTACCCTACTTTTGCCATACACGTGACACTATTAACCTATAAACACATATATATTACAGTAACACTAATCCCTACGTACCAAACCTTCGCTCAACACGGCAGCGAATGCGACATCCGCAGGCCTTCCGCCTCGTGATGTCGCCCCGTTTACACGATCACTCCTTTTCCTCCACACTTCCTAGTACATCGCAACCCTTATGAATTATTAGTTCAACCTGTATAAAGGAGGGTCGCCTGCGAGCGACAGTCAGACAGCCTCCAGCTCGCTAACCGGACTGAACCTCTGTCCGTTGTACCATACTCTCTCTATAATAAACCGCTTCAAGCCAACGAGAAGTCTATCGCACCTTTACCTCTACCAAGATTACCACATCGTGCCAGACGCGCCCTGTCTGCACTCTACCGCAAAATCGGCCTCCCTACAGGGGGGAAGAGGTGAGGGGGGAAGAGGGGGAGGAGGAGGGGAGGAAGAAGGGGAGTGGGAGGCGAAGGCGAGGTGAGCGCATGGGGGGGAGGGGGGGAATAAGATGAGGGGAGGGGGGATGGGAGGAGGGGAAGAGGGGTGTGAGGATAGGAGGGGACGGTGGGAGGAAGAAGGGAGGGATAGAGAAGGAGGAAGAGGAGGGGAGAAGAGGGGGGGAAGGGAGGAGAGGAGGGGGATAGGGGTGAGAGGAGAGGGAAGGGAGGAAAGGGAAGGGGAAGAGGAAAAAAGGAGAAAGGAGCAGGAAGGGAGGAAGAAAGAGGAGGAGGAGGAGAAGAAGAGGAGGAGGAGGAGGAGGAGGAGGGCGAAGAGGAGGAGGAGGAGAAGAGAAGGAGGAAGAGGAGAAGGAGGAGAAGGGCGACGAGGAGTAGGAGGAGGAGAGAAGGAGGAGGAGGAGGAGGAGGAGGAGGAGGGCGAAGAGAAGGAGGAGGATGAGAGAAGAAGGAGGAGGAGGAGGAGGAGAAGGAGGAGGGCGAAGA
>NC_061821.1:4488825-4501325 GCF_019202785.1 Penaeus chinensis | reverse complement strand
GAAGAAGAAAAAGAAGAAAAATAAGAGGAAGAAGAATAGAAAAAAAAAAAGAAAAAAAAAAAAAAAAAGCAAGACTACACTGTATATAGACTTTATAGTTGCTGATATGTAAGCAACTGTGTGCAACATTGAGACAAATAATTTTGGCGGATTCGCCCTTGAATTTCTCGCATTGTCGACACCTTTGGTTAAAGTAAAGCTGCAGTAACATTCGGAAGAGGAATTCCGTGCCTGCAAGCAATAACAAATATTTTGTTACAAAAGCAAGCAATAGACAACATTTTGTTACAAAAGCAGGTAATAGAAAACATTTCGTTACAAAAGAAGGCAATAGAAAACACATTGTTACAAAAGCAAGCAAAAGAAAACATTTTGTTACAAAAGCAAGCAATAGACAACATTTTGTTACAAAAGCAAGCAAAAGAAAACATATTGTTACAAAAGCAAGCAAAAGAAAACATTTTGTTACAAAAGCAAGCAATAGACAACATTTTGTTACAAAAGCAAGCAAAAGAAAACATATTCTTACAAAAGCAAGCAATAGAAAACAGTCTGTTACAAAAAAAAACTTTTACTTCAAACACTTTTGGATCTGTATGTTCATTATTGTTGGTGTTAAAGGTATTGAAATGCTTAAGTAGTGTAGTGACAAAAGGTAAGGTGTTATTTGCAACATAATTTGCATACATATAGATTATTATATGTTTATTAATTCATATTCGGGTGGGTGGGCGAATGGGTGGATGGATGGATGGATGGATGGATGGATGGATGGATGGATAGATAGATAGATAGATAGATAGATAGATAGATAGATAGATAGATAGATAGAGAGATAGAGAGATAGATAGATAGATAGATAGATAGACAGATAGATAGATAGATAGATGGACGGACGGACAGCCAGATGGATAGACAAATAAATCGATATTTATATATAGACAGAACAATATGTATAAGAGAAGTAAATCAAGAGGTTGCACAACTGACTCTGCAACATTGTCCTTGCAACCTTAGACCGTGTCCCGCCGCCATTGCACTGATGAGCAGCTTTGCCTTGAGCGTTGCGGTCGCGAAACTATTTTGCTATTGGTCCTGTATTTCGGGAAAATGGATTACTGGTTCGAACTTATATCAAATGTGTTGCTTTTGAGCCCAAATTGCAACAACTTGGTTAGGAAATTTGCTCTAAGTTGCATTTTTTTTTTTTATCGGAAAGTCTCTTGATCGATATATATGGTGATATATATTTTGTATCAGTTCTTCATGCAATATACTCAATCTGACGTTGCAATGCAATACGAGTTCGTTAGATGTCCTTAAGTGTATTCATATTTCCCTGATCTCTTTCCCTTATTCCTAACTCAACAAGCATCCACAAATGTATAATAAAGAGACAATATTTGACGAAGGGAAAAGAAAAAAACGAAAGGGTGGAATAATCATTCTGAACCTCGTCATCAACAGCAGATTCTTTCTCTCATAAGCTTCCTCCTCATCGCCCTCGCCTGCTCCCGGATCCTTAGTTGCAGAAACGCCTTGCAAGGAAGAGCTCCGTGTCAGCCAGACAGGGGAAGCCGATGAGGAATTATTAGTTCTCCTAATGAGGTGCCATTCCCTCGGTGTCGGTAATTAGTAGCCATTTGGCCGGCCGATCAGCGCTCTTAACACTTCGTTTCCCCTGAAGCGAATTTCATCGTTCTCTGCGTCCTTCTGCGTGGAAAAGACAAGCGAAGTCTCGAACGCAAACGCTTCCTATTCCGGCAAAGAAGATAAAAACGGAGACGTTATTTCACTGGCATTTGTGTCGCCAGGAAAGCTGGATGAAGGCGCGTGCAGAGATACATACGTGCGTGGGTGTATGTGTGTTCTATATAAGCCAGTGTACAGAATAGCGAGTCCTCTTTCATTTCGAGCAAAAGCCACATGCTGATATTGAATCCTCATTTTAAAAGATAATGATGAGAAGAACTGAAAAGAAAATCCAAAGAGCAGTCGAAATCTCTTTCCCGAGAGAGGAGACGCGAGCGACTGCAAAATAGCTTCTGCCTCATTGCGCTTGCAACATCCGGACGCCTCCCGCCCCATCACGCTGATTGGCGCTTTCGCCTGCAAGTAACGCGTTACCGCCGCCCAACACTCTCTCCTGACTGGCTCTGCTCTCCGGCCAAAGGGGGGGGGGGGGGGTGCTTGCCAATCACGGTGATTGTTCTCTGATTCAAAAAAAAAAAAATATATGACGACTTCATTCGAGATTGATAAAGAGTTTTATTACTCAAACTGAGGCTTCTACCCTGGAATGTTAGCTTGTTCGATGTTAACTCTTGTAAAGGAGAGGAAAGCTTTGTGTAATTTCCAATGGATTTGCCAATTCAACATTATTATTTTCATTCTCTCTCTTTCTTTTTCTTTTTGGTTTCCTTTCTTTTTCCTCTTCCACTGCGTCTTGGTCTTTCTCTCTCTCTCTGTCTATGCCTGTCTGTATGCTTGCCTCTCTCTCTCTCTCTCTCTCTCTCTCTCTCTCTCTCTCTCCTCCTTCTCTTTCTTTCTTTCTTTTTTATTTCACTCCCTCTTACCTTCTTTTTTTTTTTTATTTATCTTATTATTCCTCCTTTCTCATTTTTTTTTTTTTTTTTTTGCATTTATCCTCTTCCTCAACAATTTCCGGAATGGCGGCTGAACAGACTATTCTCGTCAAATCTGGATACATTTCTTGCCATTTTTCTCTCCCTTTCTCATTTTTTTTCTTTCTCTTACGTTAAACTCCTTTACGTAAATTCACAAGTCTTTTGGGAATTGAAATAATAAAGGAGGGAATACGCTGTGTATGTACGTCTGTGTGCATATATATATATATATATATATATATATATATATATATATATATATATACATTTCCACACACACACACACACACACCCCTGTCTACATATATGTGTGTGCGTGTGTGTATATATATATATATATATATATATATATATATATATATATATATATATATATATTACACACACACACACACATATTAAACAAAATTCTAAATCAATGTGAAGAATCTCCGAACCATTGCGCAGTATATATGGTACCCTCCCCTTAACCTGTATTAAATGATATTAATCTTAAATTATTGCTTCTTTCGCCTGCTATTGCATTTAAATCACAGCTCCAAGATTCCTGCATTAATACTGTGCAAAACATTAAGTAGTGTTGGAGGGGCTTGTTGCATGATATAATTACATTGTTGCCTGATGACTTTTTCTCTTGCCATTTTATGCACTCGGGTTCAATAAGCTGGTTTTATATTTCCGGTTGATTTGCAATTGAAGTCGAGGAGTATGGAATTATCATTTTTAATTTTATTTTCTCTCTCCTTTTTTCTTTATTTTTTATATTTTTGTATTTTTTATTTTATTTATTTTATTTTATTCTCTCTTTATCTTTATTTATTGTATTTATTTTATTCTCTCTTCTCTTTCTCTTTATTTCCTTTATTCTCTTTTATTCTCTCTTCTTCTTTATTTTTCTAATTTCTTTTATTTTCTCTTTATCTTTATTTCCTTTATTTTATTTTATTTCTTTTATTTTCTTTCTCTTTATTTCTCTTATTTTCTTTTATTTCTTTTATCTTCTTTCTCTTTATTTCTCTTATTTTATTTTATTTTGATTCACTTTCTCTTTATTTCTTTTATTTTCTTTTATTTCTATTCCCTCTTCTATTTCTTTTTATTTCCTTTATTTTATTTTATTTCTTTTATTCTCTCTTTCTCCTTATTCCCTTTATTTTCTTTTTTTCTTTTATTTTCTCTTTCTCTTTATTTCTTTTATTTTATTTTCTCTTATTTCTTTTCTCTTATTCTCTCCTTCTCTTTATTTTTTTTATTCTTTCTTTCTCTTTATTTTATTTTATTTCTTTTTTTTTTTTTTTTATCTCTTTCTCTCATTCCCTCTCCTTTTCTTGTTATTCTTTCTCCTTGTTTTTTCTTTCTCGGCGGAAAAGCTTCACTCCACCTCATCTTTTATTTTCTTATTCTCTTTATTTCTCTTATTTTCTTTTATTTTTTCATCCTCTCTTTCTCTCTATTTCTTTTATTTTCTCTTATTTCTTGTATTCTCCCTTACGTGAGTTTTAACCCGTTGCTACTGTACCGAGGTCTTAATCTTACGGTTAAATGGTACAGGATTTTGTCTTTGTTGGAGATAGGCCTTCAAGGAGAGATTAGTGAGCGGGTATAAAGGGTTATGTCTTTGTGTAAGTATATTAGCATAGATGTCTTTTTAGTATGGATAATATGTCTTTCTGGATATTGGGTCTCATTAGCAACACTGTGTTATAATTACAACTACACCAACGTTGAGTGATTGTATTGTTAAAATGTTAGTGCTTTCGTATGAAACTTTGGCTTCTCGACATGTCTGGGTTTTAATAAAATTGGAGTGACAGGCGACAGTGACTAGTTGTGACTGCAAGCACGGAAGGACGAACTCAAGAGTTTTTGTCAAGGGAGAAGAAATCAACACAAAAGAAAGAGAGAAAAAAGAAAAGAAAAAAAGTGATACGTATGATAACACATTTGGACGAGTGTGTTATCCCGTGTTATATAAATGCTTGTGTTATTCTTTCTATATTCTTCATGGGCAGACTGTTGACGACAATAGCTCATTAATGAATATCCTTCAAATCAGTGTAATTTCTTTAAAAGATTATACAACCATTTTTTTTTCTCTCCTTGCACATAAACAGACCATTAATTCAAGACACTTATACAAAATAAAGAAAAGTGAGCCTCAATTTTCCCGTTTTCTTCAGGGCATCATCTTTAATAATCATAGCATTTTCCTCGTATTTATAGTAGAAATGAAAGGTATACAGGGATCAGGTTAAACGGGAATCGTTGGCTGTGAACTCATTAAACTCATAATTAGGTGTGATTCCCTCAGGGGTTGGCAATTAGTACTCATTTAGAGGGAATGGTCAGTGATGGAAAAAACTATATTTCTTTTAGGGGAAACAATTTTCTTTATTTTGGCTCTTTTTTTTTTTTTTTTTTTTTTTAATATGTCAGTACGTTTTCACTGATGGTAAAAATAGTATGTTTAGTGATAAAGATTATGTCGTTTTCAGTTTTTTTATTATTATTATTTTCCAGAACATTACTGGCATATATTATTCCATCTCTTACAGTGTTAGGTCCCTAAATTCTCTTATTAAAACCTATGGTAATATACTTACTGCAAATTAATGAACCCAATATATAGTCCAATACTGAATCCGTTTTCTGTTCAATAAATGGCCACGTTTATTGCAATAGAACATTACTTAAGGACGAGAAAGGGAAATAGTTTTGCATTAAGCCCGTTTCCCACTTATTCTCAGGCTCGTCATAACCAAAAGTTTAATTTCCCTAATGATATTTTCCTTTCGTTTCCCCTCACTTCCCCTGACGTTAAAAAAATCGTGACGCGTTTATAACTTTATTTTCTTCTTCTTCTTCTTCATATTATTGTGATTATTATTATTATTATTATTATTATTATTATTATTATTATTATTATTATTATTATTATTATTATTATTATCAGATTAAGTATTATTGAGTAAGATGTTATGCCTTTTTTGTCTATTTTGATTAATAAATACGTACGTAATCATCCTAACCATTATATCTATTAGCTTGAAGTTGATTTTATTTGTTTTTATGCATAACTGCATTTATGTTTGTCCTACTTCAATTAATATATTCTAATCCTTATCCACAAATATTAGATTTCAATGGGAAAGCAACGAGTTAAAAACAAAAAAAGGGTTAACTAAAATTTTCATTTATTTTCATTTCGACATTCTAATTAGTTGGAGTGATGAGTAACGATATATATATATATATATATATATATATATATATATATATATATATATATAAATAACGAGAACCAGTTGCATATCCCGGTACCTTGCACTTGCACGTGAGACACGTATGACTTAACACTTAGCTTTTCACACACTACGATTTATTATGGACACAGCCGTACAGTAATTAATATAGGTTTACTGTTTCTACTTTTATTGTGTGTGTGTGTGTGTGTGTGTGTGTGTATAGGATAAATATTTGATGTGTTATTTGATAATGGGTAATCAATAACTCTTGGGACCATGTGAATTAATGTTTGTTATTGATGATTTCCATTCATTTTTTTTTTCTTTTTGCTACAACGTTCTATAATATAAAGATTTGGTAGTTTATAAAAAAATATAAGGAAAATCATTACAATAAGAAAAAAATCTACGGAATATTGGATTCACATTTAACAAACAAAAAGCTTAATCAGTACACACCGTGACCTCATACGGAGAGGTCGTGTGGTGCCCGTGCTCCGGTGCCCTTGCCCCATATACACGAATATCTGGTATCATATATGAGGAAGTTATACAAGGGGTTCATGAATTCTTGGTGCTCATATAACCCGCAAGTCAGTGACATGAGATCAGTGCTGTGATAATAGTTATGTTTGTACAGAAATTTGAAATAATTTCTCTACCGAGTGCCAAGGACTGCCGGGGTAACCGTTAGAGCTGAGTGCCCCGTTGTCCCGAGCGCTATATATCACCTGTCACGAGGCGGGCGAGCAGGGCGGGCCAGGCGCGGCGGTCACGCGGTCACCCCCACGATGGGGGGACACCGCAATGTAAACACTGAGGGGGAGGACACGGTGGATAACTGTCCCTCCCCTCCCGCGGCTGAAGTTTCAGTCTGTAATTCAGTGGATAGCCCCACTGAATCCATTGCCTTGCAACGGGCGGGTGCTGAAGGTGGTGATCCTGATGCCCAGGAAGGAAGTGACGGCTTCACTTTAGTGAAGTCGAAAACTAAGAAAAAAAAGCTCAACAATGCCGGTAAGAGACCACTGGCACCAAAAAGTGAATATTTTCGCCTCGCTTTCCCTGAAAGTACCACGAAAAACGATAAACTGAAATGGCTACAGAACCTCGGCAACGACTCTAGGGCCCAGGGGGGTACCCCCCTCGACCTTGTGCGAGGAGACACTCTCTCCTCGCCGTATGTGTACGTCGCTCGCTCTCAGCGAAAATATGTTGACGACCTTATTAAAGGATCAATTGGAGGTATTATCTTCAAACTTTGTGATGAGCCCAAGAAGCAAGAGAAATATGACGAATACCTTGTGACCCACTACAACAAGGATTTTGATCTTGAACATGCGTATGCACTCGAAGGAGTTCATAAAGCCATACGTGTGCACAAAGACAAGAAACCACTCAACCGTATACGAATCATATGGAAAGGAGAGCAACCCCCTCCCAGTACATACCACTTCTTTGGGAAGTACATACCCGCCAGCCACGTGAGGCCGTGGAGGGCATCCTCCGTCATCTGTTATAACTGCATGGAAAGTGGCCATGTAGCTAAATACTGCAAGGGCAAGGCGCGCTGCGCAGAATGTGGAGAACAACATACTGCCAAGGAGTGTCCTCGCAGTACAGCAGAAGAGAGTAATGCAGAAGCACCAGCTTTTGTCCCATCCTGCTTCAGGTGTGGGATGACAGGTGTGAATGCCTGGCACTGGGGGTGCAAGGGCCTCCCTGCCCTGGCCCCTCCCCCCCCACCCCCTGTGGTCCCAGCACCGACCGCGAGTGACCAGCGCGACCCTCCCAACCCAACCAGCGGACAGGGTGCCGGGGAAGCGTCTGCCCGTGCCCTGTGTGACGTCACCAACCGCAGAGATTTCCCGCGGCTGCCGGCGAGTGGGGGTGCAGAGGTCGCCGAACTACGCGAAATGTTTGCGCAACTGGCGGAGAAGGTGAACAAGATGATGTTGATTCTCACAGAGGGTGACTCGGGCGTCAAAGCTGCCTTACTCTCTGAATTAAAGACCACGCCCCCCTCCCTCCCCGGGAGCCAGCCGAGGCAGCCGTCCCTCACCCTCAGGCAGGGATGACCGAAGACCAGGCGGGGGAATCCCCCGCACAACCATGTGACAGAAGTGACGTCACGCCAGCTGACCAAGGCGACACAAAAGTGCTTGAACTTTTAAAAGAAATAAAAGTTCTGAAAGAACAAAACACTTGCTTAATTAATGAAATGGAAAAAAATAAAAGTGATTGTCAGTGCCGTGATACTCGTGTTACCATTAGTGCTAAACAAACGAACGAGGAGAACCGATGTCAGACCGCCAGTGCTGATAACCAGAGTGGGCGTGTCAGCGCTGACAGCCGCCACGAACAATATCAGGATCCCTGTGACATCGGGTCCAGTGACGCAACCAGCCCCCCAGGTGCACCTAGCACAGCAACCGGAGGGACTGTGCTGAGAAGTGGAACAAAGCTAAGATCAAATGTTTGAAATGGTTAAAAGTACTTTTATGTTTAAGACTACCATCTGTAATGAAATCCACAATCATAAAGCTATATGTTTATGTGAATCTATAATTTGTAATATTAGAGGATATAACAGCATGAGGTACAGATTGCCTAATAGAACACTACTCACTTATGGATAAACGGACAATCAAATTTATATCATGGAATATGCGTAGTATAAAGCCTAGGCTGAATGACCTAGAGTTTTATATCCGTAAATATAATACTGATGTTATTTGCGTGCAAGAACCTTTTGCTGCTGCTGCTAAGATGAAAATAGCACCTGCAATTCAGGGATACTATTCATATGTGAATACAGCCATGACTGGATTGTTGACATATGTGAAGGTAGCACTGCCACATAAATTTGTTAAAAAATCCGAGAACACTGATGTTCAATTTCATCATTTAAAAATTCAGACTGCCACTGGCTATTTTTCACTGTATAATGTATATGCCAGATACTCCAAATTTCTGGCTAGTTCTCTCCCTAATTTTCACAACCAAAGCACGTTATGTATGGGCGACTTCAATGCAAGGCATCCACACTTTGGAGACAACCAACGTAATAGTAATGGGGAAGAATTCAAACATTTTATCAATAGTAGATCACTGACAGTATATGACACAGAAGCAGAGACTCATTTGGGAGGTGGCAGATTAGACTATGTATTTGGCAAACATTTAGTTCATGGTAATGTCTGTACTTTACTGGTGCGAGAGTTAGTTAGTGACCACTTTGCAATACGAACAGATTATACTGTAGACACCAATTCAGCCACTAGATCACCTAGGCTCCGAATAATTATCCCACCGGGCCTGGAGCATCACTTCAAGGCACGGGTCTATGACTGGTATAACACCTATGAAGTAACATCTGTTGAGAAATTTTCTCAGGATCTAATCAAAGTTGTCACTGACTACTATGACACTTGGGTCTGTTCAAGAAAACTCTCAAAGAAAAAGAGGCCCCAGACCTCCCATGCACCGAGGTGGATCAATGACCCAATTCTGGCAAAGGAATATATACGGGTTCAGGAGCTTGCTAATTGCTATAAAGATAATAAGACGACAGATAATCTTCTGCAGTTTATGAAAGCCACCAAGGAATTCAGAGATTTAAAAACTCAGATTCGTAGTATATACTGGGAACAATTTCTGCAAAGTATCAATAGTCAAACTTCTATAGCTGACGTATGGAGAAAAATTAATAGACTGACAGGTAAAGCCCTCACAACACCGCAGTTCCACAGTCCACAGGAACAGGCTAATATGCTGCTAGAGCAGTGGGCAGGAAATTCTCAAGTACACTCACTTCCACAAGGGATAAAAAATCAGCTCAACAAGTCGAAAATAGATAGAAATTTCAATATAGCAATAGCATGTGCTGCTATTGACCCCTCCGACTTTGTCGAAATAACCGAGTGGGAACTGAGCAATGCCCTTCTGAAAGGTAAGGCAACCGCCCCTGGCGAGGACGGCATTACTTACAGCGTCCTTCGTCACATTGCTCAGGTACCAGGCAACCCACTTTTACATCTGTATAGACTCAGCCTATCACAAGGAATCCTCCCAAGCTCCTGGACTAAAAGCTTAATCATTCCTATACCCAAACCCAATACTGATAAATACAGACCCATTTCCTTGACCTCCTGTCTGTGCAAAGTACTTGAGAGAATAATTCTGAACAGGCTCATGTATCGCATAAATGCTAAGTTATCCTCCAGACTGTATGGATTTCTCCCAGGGCGTAGCAGTCAGCACTGTTTTGCAGAGTACTTAACAAACTCAAACCCAGGCATGCAAACCGTATTTCTTGATCTTAAATCTGCTTTTGATATTGCAAACAGGGAAATTATCCTTGAGCAACTAGCTAGCTTTGGTATTCAGGGAAAACTGTTAACATGGATTCAAATGTATCTGTCGAATCGATCGGCTCAGGTTCTCTTCAGGGGCATTAAAAGTACTCATACAAAAGTATTTGAACTCGGCACACCTCAGGGAGGCGTACTTAGTCCCATGCTATTTAATATCCTAATGCATAGATTACTGGGCGATATACCACTTGCAGGCAATGACTCCATTATTTGCTATGCCGATGACATTTGTATTAAATCCTCATCCGAGGAGAGAATGCAAGAGATTCTAGATATACTTTCTGCAAGGGCTACTGAGTGTGGCTTGATAATTTCATCTGAAAAAACAAAGGCACTTAACCCACAGACAATCCCTCTGCCAAGGTTTCATATAGATGACGTTGAGCTAGATCTCTGCCATCAATACAAATACCTTGGGGTGATTGTTAATGATTCAGAGTTCATTAGAAACCTGAAGAAAAGGCTGTGGGAGCGACTGAAGCCACTTAAGACACTTGTCGGCAAAGACCATGGTATTAATGTCAATATTGCGAGAATCTTTTACTTGTCATACATAAGGTCGGTCATAGATTACCATGCGTTGCACCTAGTATCGTTCAAGGAATCAGAGTTGACTAGTCTAGAAAGTGTCCAAAATGAAGCCATGAGGATCATTCTTGGTGCCCCTAGAACAACAAGGATTGTGAATATGAGAACAGAACTTAATTTGCCTTCTGTTTATGAAAGAATATTATACATAAATACCACATTTAGTGTCAAATCAATTAGAGAACCCCTCCATTGTACAGAGTTCCAAAGACAACTAAAACACAGAATAGAAGAGCTAACTTTGAATAACAACACCGATTCATACTCAAATTCATGGTTACAAGTGACGTGTAAACACTTAGCTCAGCTGAACATTCCCATAACTAAGACCCTACATGGACGTTCTGTACCACCGTGGAAAATGTCGGACCTAAGTGTATATTATACGACTGCCCCCAAAAAAGACAGTGCCCCCCCCTGCTATACTTAAACAGTATGCACTTGCAAGTATAAATGAGCATCTAGACACTCTTTCCAATGTATATGAATGCTACACTGACGGATCCTTGCAGTCTGGGTGCAGAGCAGGATGCGCTTTTGTTGTATATAAAAACAATATTTTGCAGCACCAGGATTGTAGGAGGGTTCATGACTGGGCTAGCACTATGCAAACCGAGTTGGCAGGAATACTCATGGCCACCGAATTTCTATTGAAACAAGGCTCAGGGGTCATTTTCTGCGATTCACAGAGTGCTCTCCAGGCTCTGAACACTCTAGACAAAGGTGCGGGAAATATTGCAAATTACATCAGGATAAACGTGTATCGTGCAAAAGAACGAGGCCATAATATACGTTTTGTGTGGATTCCATCGCATGTTGGAATCCCTAGGCATGATCATGCTGATCGCCTAGCAAAGTCAGCATGTGACAAACAAAGTGTGGACATAGACCTTGGGATACCTCTTTCTAGGATTTTCTACATCATTAAAGCCTCCTTCAGAGAGGACTTGACTGAGTTAATTAATTCTCAGCGCCCTGAAAGCTGTAGCATAAAGCACTATGACCGGTTTAGGCAAGATTCCTTCATCTATGGTTTATATAAAACAAGAACAAGACAGTGTGATGTTGTGACTGCAAGAATCAGGCTTGGGTATAGATTGTATTGGCAGGTCAGTACAGTTTGTAATGTCGAAGAAACTAAGTGTAAACTGTGTAATGAAGAATATAAGCGAACACTTGTACATTATATCTCAGAGTGCCATGTGATACAGCCTTTCAGGCCACCTAGCATGAGGTACGGAGAACTATGTAACTACTTCATATCATCTGATGCCCTAGAAGATATACTTATGTTGTATCCTAAATTTGGAATGTAGTATCACATAACCGAATATAAAATGTATTAATGCTTTCCCACGCCCAAGCTATATGCCGGCGTGGCAGATGAGTGGATAAAGGACTGTGCAATTGTTCCTTTCCTTAAACTGATATAAGTACTCATAGCAATGTTATAGGCTAAAATTCAAATGTAACACTATATAATGTTATGACCATGCATTAAATGTACCACAGCTTGCCCACGCCTGTGCAGTTAGCCAGGGTGGTAAATAAAGGACTAAACTAAACTAAAAAGCTTAATCATTCCTATACCTAAACCCAATACTGACTGACAAATACGGGCCCATTTCCTTGACCTTGACCGTATTTCTTGATCTTCAATTTGC
>NC_061821.1:4453825-4461325 GCF_019202785.1 Penaeus chinensis | reverse complement strand
GGAGAGGGAGAGGGAGAAGGACTGGGAGAGGGAGAGGGAGTGGGAGAGGGAGAAGGACTGGGAGAGGGAGAAGGACTGGGAGAGGGAGAAGGACTGGGAGAGGGAGAGGGAGGGAGAGGGAGAGGGATGAGAGAGAGAGATGAGGAGAGAGAGAGATGAGAGAGAGAGATGAGAGAGAGAGAGAGGGGAGGGAGAGGGAGAGGGAGGGAGAGGGAGAGAGAGAAAGAGAGAGAGCGAGAGAGAGAGAGAGAGAGAGGAAAGAGAGAGAGAAAGACATTTAACGAAAGGGGGATTATATCAATATTATTTTTCTATCTATTTTTCCCTACAAATTACACACATAAAATTTTTTCCCTAAATATATGTTTGTATGTGAAAGTTATATATTATATTATTTTTCAAAAGGTTATGCATGCACCCAAAACACAAAAACCACACACACCCCCCAACAAAAAAAAAACCCCACAAAACCAACACCCCACACACCACACACACACACACACCCCGCACACCCCAAGCACAGTCCCCCCCAAAAATTTTACAAATGTGTATAAATAAAATTAAATATATATATGTATGTATAATATTTTATATATATATATTTTATATAAAATATTTATATATAAATATAAAATAAACCATCCCAACCCCGGATGAATGGGGATGGTTGGGGCGGGAAGGGGAAATCCGGTTTTTACAAAAAAAAGAAAAGGACTTTTAGATAGAGAAAAATATACATAAAAAAAGTTTATAAAAAATATATATAAAATATATATATAATATAAATATATAAAATACAGTATGCAGATATAAATACCATCCCACACAGTTAGATAAAAAAATTTTTAATTTTTTTTTAAATATTAAATAAAAGAGAGAAAAGGGATTTTTTCCTATATGGATAAATAAATAAATAAATAAAACATATATATATATATAATAAAAAATAAAATTTTAATATAAAAAATAAAATATAATATAAAAAATTAATTTTTTATTATAAATATTATATTTATATATTAAAATAAAATAAATATAAATATTTATATAATAAATTAAATTAAATTTAAAATTATATATAATATAATTTATATTATAAAATATATTTTAGGGTATATATATTTTTTGAAAATTTTTCCCCCAATTGCTCCAAAACCCCCCTAAAATCTTTTTGCCCCCATAAAAACCAACTCAGAAACGCCCCGGCCCTATCCCGCAGCCAACAGCCACCTTTCCCCCGACCCGGGTTTCCCCCCCGGATTGGGACCCCGGATCAGGGTTATGTAGCGGCGCGCAGGTCGACTTCATTAGCGACAACGAGCGGCGTGAGTGCGGCAGCGAAACGCGTTATTGGGTATGCGGGCCGTGCATGAGCCTTTTTAAAGGGCCCTTTAAAACGAAATTTTGGGTCTGGGGGGGCTTTTCGGGGGGGAATGGTGTGGTTAGGGGTTTCAGGGGTTTAAAGGGGGGTTTGGGAAAACTATATCTTTGGGGATCGGTTGGGAGGTTGCGAAAGCGGGGGGTGGGGGGGGGGGTTGGGGGGGGGGGGGGGGGGGGGTGTAATTGCTGTTTCTCTTTCTCTTTTTTGGATGTTTGAATCGGGGTTATTTGATGTGAATGGTGGGGTAGTTTCAAAATGTCTTTAGATACGCGCACGGACGGACGGACGGACGGATTTGGGCGGGCGGAAAGGGGGGGACGCCAAAGCCCCCGCAAAAACAAAGCCAGGGACACACACAACCAAAACAAAAAAAACACGCAATCGACAGAACAGAACATCTCACTAATTACTGAATATCCAATAAAGGGGAAAAAATCTTCAAAAATTCGAAAACTGGAAAAAAAAAGACATTGATATTCCCCAAAAGAAATGAAAAAATTTTCGTTTTACGAAAATAATAGCGCTAATAAAAAAAGCTTTTCATTACCCGACCACTTACGTAATGAAGTTATTACAGCAAACTCCAGTATAGACACGAGACGGAACGACCAACCTTAGCACACGCAACCATAAGGGCTTCGAACACGCGATACAGGAATGCGATTTTCGACTTTACCGACGCGAGGTTTATATGCCTTTCTGCCAGGGAGGTCACGAAGCCCCGTCATATGTGACACATTTTGCGAAAGATCTTCTTGTCATTAAGGGAAGTTATTTCTGGTGTCATTTCCGAGCTAATGACGCGAAGACCCATTACCGCATCAACTATTTTAAACAAGGGTGGGGAATTTGTCGTTTTCTTCTTAAAAATTTTTTAATATTCTTTGTTGTGTTTTTCTTTCCCCCCCTATTAGACTGAATATTATCGATAGTTTTGAGTTTAGTCTTATTTTTTAAAATTTTTTTAAAAAAAAAAAAAAAAAACTGAAGGCCTTATGATAATAAATATGATTTTTTTAAATGAAAATAATATATTTTTTTCTAAACTGCTCTTCCTTGCAACAGAGAAAATAGAAGTAATAATTTGATTAATAAGTGGAGATAAATTTTAAAAGTATTGGAAAAAACAGAAAAAAACCCAAAAAAGTAAAACGAAAGGGAACATAAACTGAATTTAAGGGTAATTAAGATATTTAAATTATATAATAAAAGCTAGAAAATTTTAAAAAATTTCTAATGATAATAAGTTAAAAAAAAGATGATTTTTAAAAATGATAAGGGTAATGGTAGTAATAAGGATAATAATGAGTAATAACGATAAGATAATAGTGGGTAGCAATAAAAAAAAATAAAAATAATAAAAGAAAAGCTAATGGTAAAATAAAAATAAAAAAAATAAAAAATAATAAAAAATAATAATAAAAATAATAATAAGAATTTAAAAATGCAATAAAATGATGAAAAAGGGAAAAAAAAAAAAAAAAAAAAATGATGGGGGGGTGGGGTTAATAAAAATAAATAATAATAATAATAACTATAAAATGCTAGTAATAATTTTAATGATAAAAATTAGGGGGGAAAAGTAGTAATACTGAAAAATTTAGAAAATTAAAAAAGATAATGAAAATGACAATGAAAAAAAAAGATAATAATAATAATAATGATAGTGTTTAAGTTTATAAATAACGATACCCAAATTAAATAACACCAGAAGAAGAGAGAGAAAAGGAGAGGGGAGAAAAGAGAAAAAGGGGAAGAAAAGGTAAATAGAGACACACACACACACACAAAAAAAAAACCCCACAAAAGAAAGAGAGAAAAATAGATAGATATATAGACAGCCCAACCCAAAAAAGAAAGAAGAAGAGAGAGAGAGAGAGAATGAGAAAGAGAGAAAAAAGAAAGAGAGAGGGAAAAGAGAGAGAGAGAGAGAGTAGAGGAAAAGGAGAGAGAGGGGAGAGAGAGAGAGGGGAAAGGAGAGGGGAAGAAGAGAGAGAAGGGGGCAGAAAAAAAGATAAATAAATAGATATAAAGACGAGAAGAGAAGAGAGTGAAGAGAAAAAAAAAAATAGATAATAGATAGATAGATAGATAAATAGAATAAAAGACAAAAAAGAGAGAGAGATAGGAGATATCGGGAAAAAAGAGAGAGAGAGAGAGAGAAGAGAAGAAAAAGAGAGAGAGAAGAGGGGAGAGAGAGAAAGAAAAAAGAAAGAAGAACAAAAAAAGAAAAAAAATAGATAAAGAAAGAGAGAGAAGAAAAAAAAGAGAGGGGAGAAAACAAGAAAAAACATTGCAAAAAACCAGCATCACGAACCGTTCCATTGCATAGAGGGATGACACGCTTGCAACACTGTCAATATTTGCTTCTGATTCACCGGGGTAGAAGTGATGTCCCAACTACGGGCCCATCAGCCCTGAAATGTGTGTGTGGTTTAGATAATGGCTTTTTCCGCCTGTCTGTCTCGCATTTCAAAGGGGGGGAATTTTATTTTTTTTTTTTTTTTTTTTTTTTTTTTTTTTTTTTTTTTTTTTTTGAAAAGGGTGGGGTTTTTTGGGGGTATGGGTGGGGGTATGGGTGGGGGGGTTTTGGGTGGGGGGTATGGGTGGGGGGGTTGGGGGGGGGAAAGGGGGGGGTTGGGGATGGGGGGGGATGGGGTTTTTAAAGGGGGATGGGCTAATTGGGGGTGACCCGGGGGGGGGGAAGGGGGGGAGGGGGGAGGGAGGGAGGGGGGAAGGGGGGGAGGGAGGGAGGGGGGGGGAGGGAGGGAAGGGGGGGAAGGGGGGAGGGAGGGGGGAGGAGGGGGGGAGGGAGGGAAGGAGGGGGAGGGAGGGGGGAGGGAGGAGGGAAAGGGTTTTAAAAGGGGTGAGGATGTGCGGTGGTTTTGTGTGTATATGTATGTGAAAGTTGGGAAAGTGTGTGTACCCTGTGTGTACGGGGTGTAGTGTGTTGTGAAAATTTATATTTTTTTATTTTTTTTTTATTATCTTTATTACAATACTATTATCTTTTATTTTTTCTTATTTTTTATATTTTTATTATCTTTAATTTTAATTTTTAATTATTTTTTCTCATTATTTTTTTTTTATTTTCAATTTACTATTATTTTTTTCTTTATTATTTTTTCATTACTATTATTATTATTATCATTATTATTATTATCATCATTATAGTTACTATTATTATCATCATCATCATTATAATAATAATTATTATTCTCGTCATTATTATTATTATCATCATTATCATTAGTACTATTATCATTATTATTATCATTACTATTATTACTATTATTATTATTATCATCATTATCATTAGTACTATTTTCATTATTACTATCATTACTATTATTACTATTATTATTATTATCATTATTATTATTATCATTATCATTATAGTTATCTTTCTCTCTTTTTCCCTCTCTCCCCCCTTCTCTCTCTCTCTCTCTCTCTCTCTCTCTCTCTCTCTCTCAAGGTACAGGGTTTTAAAAACCCCTGACTTCCCTTCCAAACCAGAATAAAAACCATGCATCCAGTGAAAACGTGACGACATTGACAACATTTGTTTTACAACAAAAAAGAGTGATAAAATTTGGCAGCAAAAAAAAGTGCTGAACCCATCGTTTGTTTTTCGCAAAAAGAGAGCGGGGCCCAAGGGAGGGTTCTTGTGGGGCCATTAAAAAAATTAACCCCCGGGCCCTCAAAACCCATCTTTTTAGACATAGGGGAATTTCTAAAAACCCCAAGGGAAAACACGCCGGGGACTTTAAAAGGAGGGTTTTGGGCCATCTTTTGTACAATGATTGATCAGTGTTTAAAACAATAAAAAAATTAGTGTTCGCAATGACAAGAAAAAACTTTTCCAAAACTACGTTTGGTCACCCCCAAAAAAAAACCCACCCCCTTTGTGATTTTTTTTCCACAAACCAAGTCACCAAGGCACCCGGACACACAACAGAAAAGCTATGACCCAACCCAAAATTTATCATCAAAAAAACAAGATAGCCTTGTTGTTTGGGAAAATGTTCTGTGACCAGCGTCCACCATCAACAAATTTTTGGGCCCAAAAAGTGATGCCTACTCAGAAGCGGGAAATGGGAAAGGGAAGCTTTAAACTCACGCGATTCCCCCCCCCCTCCCCCCCCCCAAACCCCGCCCCCCCCCCCCCCCCTCCCCTCCCCCTTGCCCACGACCATTTCCCCCTTTCCCAAACCCTTTTTCCCTTTCGCCCCCCCCCCCCCCCCCTGTGAGAACGTCATTTTAACCTCCATCCTCCCAAAAATCTTAAAACACTAAACCACTACATTCCCCCCCATAAAACCCCTCTAGGCCTGTGCCCATCCCCCCTGCGAGTTAAACGAAAGGGACCCTTTCAATCAAGTGAAATTTCCACCACAGTTGTAAATAAAACAGCTGTAGAGGACATTTGGGTAACGGGACAAAGTAGTATGTACCTTCCTTAAATTTTTGGGTACAATCTATAGACCCCGCAAAGTCAGCTTTTAATCATTTGACTACCTCGGGGAAGGGGTTTTTTGAGAAATGTCAATGAAAAGAAAACCTTTTTTCATCTTGGGTTTACCCAAAACGATGAACCCCAAACAAAACCCAAGGCAAAAATTTGCCCGGGAAATTTTTATGAAAAACATTTTAAATCATCTTATTAATAAACTACCAGGATCACAAAACACACCTACCATTTCTAGACATCATTATATCAAAAAGACTGACCTCATTACGTATACTGACTTATCCCTTGCCAAAAATTTCAGACCACGGAAAATTTTAACTATGACAGTAAAAATATAAAAAAGACCCAAGTGACAACCAGTCATAAAAAATTCCCCTGACATGGGGCAACTTACGACCCCCCAAACACTTTGTCAAATATTAGTGCCAGACAGTCGACCCCCCTTTTGAGTTCTTACAAAAAGATGACGTAACCAAAAAAGTTGACATTCCCTCGAACGTACTAAAAAAAAAGAAGAAACCACTGCCCCATTTTTAAAACCAAACCTGTGCGGGCGTTCCCCCCCCCCCCTTTGGTTTAAAATTTGGGCATCCAAAAAAGCTATACATGACCGAAACAACACTCACAAAATTCTCCAATCAAATAGAACTGATATGCCCTTCATTTGAGTATTTACAAAAAAAAAAAGAAATTTTTTTTTTAAAACAATAATCCAATCAGCAAAAAAAAAATTAATTTTCAAAAAAAGTTCAATGAATGTAAAAAAACGACGCCAAAGAAACATGGAAAAAAAGTTTTTAAAAAATTGCACCAAACAAAAAACACCACCAGACAAAGTTTCCCCAATTCCTTTTTTATAAAAAACAAACTAAACATACTTCGCTAAAATTTGGGTAGACTCACTTTTGAACAGTTCTTTCCTTTTGGGCCCCCCAAAAAACAAACCCGGGGGCAAAAACTCTCAACAATAAAACACTATTGAAAAAATGCTGTGGGTGGAAAACATTGTTTTTCGATTATCAAAAAAAGCTTCCCCGCATGCTTTCTTTTAACTTCATAAAAAAAATTAGAAACCCCTTTGGAAACATGGCATCATAACACCCATTTTAAATCAGAAGATGCAAAAAACCCTAACAATAGGTTTAAAAATGATATCTAAAGTCAGAAAAAATTTTCAAATCAACTATCAACATTCTTAGAATCCAATCACCTTATTTCCGAAACGCAACATGGGTTTAAAAGTAAGTTACCAAAAAAACCAAAAAAATAAAAAAATTTAGTAACAAAAACAAGAATCAAAATAAATCACTCACATTTTGATTTGTAAAGCTTTGCAGTGTCAGTCAAAAAACCGCTTAACAAAGAAAATAGGGGAATGACAAATTGGTTCAGAAGTTTTCTATCACAAGAACGCAGTCAGTAAAAATTTTAAAATATGAACAAAAAAAACCATTCTTTCGGTGCCCCACGGGCTAAACCTCCTGTTCACAAATTCAAAACGACTATAAAACATTAAAAACAACTTTTCTCCTTTCCAATATCTGGACTTCGTTTCTTCACGCTGCCCCAAAGAAATTTATATGAATAGATAAAAAAAGCAACCCCTTTTTCAGAAAAAAAAAAGGAAAAACAACGGCCTCAAATAAAT
>NC_061821.1:4443825-4446325 GCF_019202785.1 Penaeus chinensis | reverse complement strand
ATTATTATTATCATTATTTTTTTTCTCTTATTTCTGCTTCCTATTCTTTCCCCTCTACTTACTGCTTTTTGCTTTTTTTTTTTTTTTTTTATCATATTTGCTTTTCATCTATTTTTTTCTTTTTCTGTTCTTTGCACTCTCTGCTTTCATTATTTTTTTTCTCTTATTTCTGCTTCCTATTCTTTCCCCTCTACTTACTGCTTTTTGCTTTTTTTTTTTTTTTATCATATTTGCTTTTCATCTATTTTTTTCTTTTTCTGTTCTTTGCACTCTCTGCTTTCAATATTTTTTTTTCTCTTTTCTATTCTGCTTTGAATTATTTATATTTTTATTTCTCTGTTGTTTTTTTTATCTATCATTTTTTCTAAATTGTCTGCTTTCTTCTTTTTAATTCTCTGACTTTTTAAAAAATGTATTCTCTGTTTTTTTTTTTCGTTTTTTTTCGTTTTTTTTCGTTTTTTTTCGTTTTTTTTCGTTTTTTTTCGTTTTTTTTCGTTTTTTTTCGTTTTTTTTCGTTTTTTTTCGTTTTTTTTCGTTTTTTTTCGTTTTTTTTCGTTTTTTTTCGTTTTTTTTCGTTTTTTTTCGTTTTTTTTCGTTTTTTTTCGTTTTTTTTCGTTTTTTTTCGTTTTTTTTCGTTTTTTTTCGTTTTTTTTCGTTTTTTTTCGTTTTTTTTCGTTTTTTTTCGTTTTTTTTCGTTTTTTTTCGTTTTTTTAATTCTCTGACTTTTTAAAAAATGTATTCTCTGTTTTTTTTTTTCGTTTTTTTTCGTTTTTTTTAAATTCTCTGTTTTCTGTATTTCTGCGTTTTAGCTTTCTTCTTCAGTTATTCTTTTTTTCTATTGTTTTTGTCCTTTGGTTTTCTTTCTACTTAGCGCTCTCTGCTTTGTCTCTCTTTTCTATGTCTTTCTTTATTCTGCTTTCTGCTCTTCCCTTTCTGCTTTACTGCTTTTTGCTTTTTTTTTTTTTATCATATTTGCTTTTCATCTATTTTTTTCTTTTTTCTGTTCTTTGCACTCTCTGCTTTCATTATTTTTTTTCTCTTATTTCTGCTTCCTATTCTTTCCCCTCTACTTTACTGCTTTTTGCTTTCTCATTTTCTATGTTCTGCTTTTCGTTTCCCTATTCCCCGCTCTTTGCTTTCCTGCTTTTTATTAATTTTCTTCCCTCTGGTTTCTGCTTCCTTCTCTTCCTCCTCTGTTTATCCGCTTTTTTTTCTTCTTCGCTCTGCTTCTTCTTTCATCATCTGTTTTTTTTCCTGCTTATTAGGTTGTTGTTAATGTTTGTGACATTTAAAAAAAAAAAAAAAAAAAAAAAAAAAAAAAAAAAAAAATGTATGTATAAATTCACGATTAAAAGGATTATTTAACTGTTACTCTTAATCCTATTTTTATTTTTCTTCTTATCACTGCCATTTTCATATTTATTGTTGTTGTCACTAATGTCACCATCATCATCATTAACATTATCATTATTATCATCATTAGCTTTTATTGTTATTATTACAATTATTATATAATTATTTCATTATATTAATTAATAATTATCTTTATTCTTCTGTTTATCGTCATTATTATCATTATTTTTGTCAATGTTATTATTAATGTCATTACCATTATTATCATTAATATTTTTTCTCAATGTCTTTATTATCACTTATCATTACTACTGTAATTATCATTATTATTGCTATCACTATTATCATTATCATTATTATCATTATCATCATTATTATTATTATTATTATTATAATTGTTATTATCATCATTATCATCATTAATATTATCATGATTGTTATTATTATCATTACTGATAGTATTACCATAAATGTTGTTGTTCTTGTTACCATACTTATTAATGTTGTTGTTAATATTGCCATTATTATTAATATTACTTTATCAATATTATCACTATTACTATAATTTTATCATTATTATTATTATCACTATTGTTATTAGTATTACTATTATCATTACTGCAATCATTATCATTAATACATTTTTATTATTAAAAATATTATAATGATGATAATGGTAATAATAATGATAATCATAGTTACTATTGTTATTATCATTAATGTTATTATTATTTGAATTAATATTATTATTATCACAAATATCATGCTATTATTATCATAATTATCATTATCATTCACCATGATTATAATAATAATAATTGTTATTACTATCATTATCATAATTATCATGATTATTGTTATTCCACTTCTTATTATCATCATTTATTATCAGTATATTCCTTTTTTTTTTCTTGTTTTTTTATCATTTATTACCATCATCACTATTACCATCTCCATCCTCATTCTCACTTCATCTATCTTTCGAACCAGTGTTAAATATCTTAATCTTTATAAGTGTTAAATGTCATTATCTTTATCATTGTTAATGTTGGTGATATCGTTATCACAATCATCTTTATCCTTATTATTTTCGTCGAATAATAATACTTCACTATGTTCATTTATTGAATATTATGAATATGATTTA
>NC_061821.1:4428825-4433825 GCF_019202785.1 Penaeus chinensis | reverse complement strand
ATCGCCAAGTTCCTCTCCATTGGAAGTTAAGGACAACTTCCACTGCACCATGCTTCTTTGCAAAAACTCTCTCACGTTACCAGCTATTCCAAACATTTCCATGCATTCACTAATCCAACTATGGGGAACGAAGTCATAAGCTTTCTTATAGTCTATCCACGCCATAGCCAGATTAGTGTGCCTTTTCCTGCAATCCTTCAAGATTGTTTTGTCAATCAATAACTGATCTTTTGTACCCCGGCTCTTTCGCCTGCAACCCTTCTGTTCATCAGGTAGTAGATGTTCTTTTTCTAGGTAATCGTACATTTGATCAGCTATGATTCCTGTCATCAGTTTCCACATCAGTGGAAGGCATGTTATCGGCCTATAGTTCTCAACCGCATTCCCTTTCTTGGGATCCTTCTGGCACAACACAGTCCGTCCATGTGTTAACCATTTGGGAAGGGAATCCGTTCCCATCAAAATCTTATTTAGTTGGTTAGCAATTCTGTCGTGCATGTTGGTCATGTTTTTGATCCAATATCCCTGGACACCATCTTTGCCTGGAGCCTTCCAGTTTGGCATTTTCTTAGCTTGTTTTCTGACATTTTCAATACTTATAGTGACCCCTTCCTGTGAGTGTCTCCCTTTAACTTCATTCTTTAACTCAGACAGCCATTCTGCACCTTTGTTATGTTCCTTCTCCACTGTCCAAATATCACCCCAAAACCTTCTACTCTCCTCAGCATCTGGTACCTCGTTTGTTCTAGCTTCACCCCCATTCATTTCCTTGTAAATTTTTTTCTGGTCAATACTAAATGTTCGATTTTGTCTGAACTGGTTAATCCTTTGATCGTATCTCTTAATTTTTGCACTTTTGGCAATCATTCTTTGTTTCAATTCTTCAATCACAGTTTTAATACCTTTCTTATGCACCCGATATTTCTCTTTCAGTCTCTGCAATGTTTTACTTTTCTTGTGGCTGAGTTCACCTCTTAGGTCTCTCTCTAGTATGTTTACATCTTTCCTTATTCTTTTGATATCATCTTCAATGCGGCGTTTCCACCAAGGATCTTTCTTAGCTCTAAATTCCGGCTTCTTTAACCCTAGCTGTTCTGCAACCCATACAGTTGCTGCCCTTATCAATTCATTAGTTTCTGTGATGTTTTTGGTTTCAATGTGACGAATCACTTGATTTACTCTATTAATTTCTCTCTTCAGTTTGTTCTTATCAACCTTTTTAAAGGATATTCCTTCTGCGGTTCTCTTTTCAACATAAATTTTTCTTAGATTCTCAACAATTACCCTTTGACTCTCAGACAAGATATTCTCTAACACATCATCTTCGACAACAAACCCACCATTTTGCTGATCATTTTCCTCCACATTTACATCGTTCACCAAATTTTCCTCAACATCGACATCCACAAAGTTTTCGTTATATATCTGCTCTCTACCATCCTCCTCATCATTACTAGCTTCTCTTTCCTCTTCCTCTATAACACTTCTTTTTATCATTTCCAACTCAAGTTCTGAAAGCCAACCGTTCCTTCTGATGGCTCTGGCCTGGTCACATATACGTTGCTCAGTCGACTCAAACCCTCCTCTGTTCCTCCATTCTCTGAACATTCTTTGCCTGTATCCTCTGATAGGTTTTCCATTTTCATCAAATCATTATTATTATTATTATCATTATTATTATTATCATTATTATTATTATCATTGTTATTATCATCATCATTATCATTATTATTATTATCATTATTGTTATTAGCATCATCATCATTATTATTACTATTATTATTGTTATTATTATTATTATTATTATTATCATTATATCATCATTATCATCATTTTTATAACTATTATCATTATCATCATTTTTATAACTATTATCATTATCATCATTTTTATAACTATTATCATTATCATCATTTTTATAACTATTATCATTATCATCATTATCATCATTTTTATAACTATTATCATTATCATCATTATCATCATTTTTATAACTATTATCATTATCATCATTTTTATAACTATTATCATTATCATCATTTTTATAACTATTATCATTATCATCATTTTTATAACTATTATCATTATCATCATTTTTATAACTATTATCATTATCATCATTTTTATAACTATTATCATTATCATCATTTTTATAACTATTATCATTATCATCATTTTTATAACTATTATCATTATCATCATTTTTATAACTATTATCATTATCATCATTTTTATAACTATTATCATTATCATCATTTTTATAACTATTATCATTATCATCATTTTTATAACTATTATCATTATCATCATTTTTATAACTATTATCATTATCATCATTTTTATAACTATTATCATTATCATCATTTTTATAACTATTATCATTATCATCATTTTTATAACTATTATCATTATCATCATTATCATCATTTTTATAACTATTATCATTATCATCATTTTTATAACTATTATCATTATCATCATTTTTATAACTATTATCATTATCATCATTTTTATAACTATTATCATTATCATCATTATCATCATTATCATCATTTTTATAACTATTATCATTATCATCATTATCATCATTTTTATAACTATTATCATTATCATCATTTTTATAACTATTATCATTATCATCATTTTTATAACTATTATCATTATCATCATTTTTATAACTATTATCATTATCATCATTTTTATAACTATTATCATTATCATCATTTTTATAACTATTATCATTATCATCATTATCATCATTTTTATAACTATTATCATTATCATCATTTTTATAACTATTATCATTATCATCATTATCATCATTTTTATAACTATTATCATTATCATCATTTTTATAACTATTATCATTATCATCATTTTTATAACTATTATCATTATCATCATTTTTATAACTATTATCATTATCATCATTATCATCATTTTTATAACTATTATCATTATCATCATTATCATCATTTTTATAACTATTATCATTATCATCATTTTTATAACTATTATCATTATCATCATTATCATCATTTTTATAACTATTATCATTATCATCATTTTTATAACTATTATCATTATCATCATTATCATCATTATCATCATTATCATCATTATCATCATTTTTATAACTATTATCATTATCATCATTTTTATAACTATTATCATTATCATCATTTTTATAACTATTATCATTATCATCATTTTTATAACTATTATCATTATCATCATTTTTATAACTATTATCATTATCATCATTTTTATAACTATTATCATTATCATCATTTTTATAACTATTATCATTATCATCATTTTTATAACTATTATCATTATCATCATTTTTATAACTATTATCATTATCATCATTTTTATAACTATTATCATTATCATCATTTTTATAACTATTATCATTATCATCATTATCATCATTTTTATAACTATTATCATTATCATCATTATCATCATTATCATCATTATCATCATTATCATCATTTTTATAACTATTATCATTATCATCATTTTTATAACTATTATCATTATCATCATTATCATCATTTTTATAACTATTATCATTATCATCATTTTTATAACTATTATCATTATCATCATTATCATCATTATCATCATTTTTATAACTATTATCATTATCATCATTTTTATAACTATTATCATTATCATCATTATCATCATTATCATCATTATCATCATTTTTATAACTATTATCATTATCATCATTTTTATAACTATTATCATTATCATCATTATCATCATTTTTATAACTATTATCATTATCATCATTATCATCATTTTTATAACTATTATCATTATCATCATTTTTATAACTATTATCATTATCATCATTTTTATAACTATTATCATTATCATCATTTTTATAACTATTATCATTATCATCATTATCATCATTTTTATCATCATTATCATCATTTTTATCATCATTATCATCTTTTTATCATCATTATCATCATTTTTATCATCATTATCATCATTTTTATCATCATTATCATCATTTTTATCATCATTATCATCATTTTTATAACTATTATCATTATCATCATTTTTATAACTATTATCATTATCATCATTTTTATAACTATTATCATTATCATCATTTTTATAACTATTATCATTATCATCATTTTTATAACTATTATCATTATCATCATTTTTATAACTATTATCATTATCATCATTTTTATAACTATTATCATTATCATCATTTTTATAACTATTATCATTATCATCATTTTTATAACTATTATCATTATCATCATTTTTATAACTATTATCATTATCATCATTTTTATAACTATTATCATTATCATCATTTTTATAACTATTATCATTATCATCATTTTTATAACTATTATCATTATCATCATTTTTATAACTATTATCATTATCATCATTTTTATAACTATTATCATTATCATCATTTTTATAACTATTATCATTATCATCATTTTTATAACTATTATCATTATCATCATTTTTATAACTATTATCATTATCATCATTTTTATAACTATTATCATTATCATCATTTTTATAACTATTATCATTATCATCATTTTTATAACTATTATCATTATCATCATTTTTATAACTATTATCATTATCATCATTTTTATAACTATTATCATTATCATCATTTTTATAACTATTATCATTATCATCATTATCATCATTTTTATAACTATTATCATTATCATCATTATCATCATTTTTATAACTATTATCATTATCATCATTTTTATAACTATTATCATTATCATCATTTTTATAACTATTATCATTATCATCATTTTTATAACTATTATCATTATCATCATTTTTATAACTATTATCATTATCATCATTTTTATAACTATTATCATTATCATCATTTTTATAACTATTATCATTATCATCATTTTTATAACTATTATCATTATCATCATTTTTATAACTATTATCATTATCATCATTTTTATAAC
>NC_061821.1:4413825-4416325 GCF_019202785.1 Penaeus chinensis | reverse complement strand
TCTCCTCCTCCTCCTCCTTCCCCACCCTTCTTCCTCACCGTTCCTCCTCTCCTCCTCCTCCTCCTCCTCCTTCCCCACCCTTCTTCCTCACCGTTCCTCCTCTCCTCCTCCCTCCTTCCCCACCCTTCTTCCTCACCGTTCCTCCTCTCCTCCTCCCTCCTTCCCCACCCTTCTTCCTCTCCTCCTCCTCCTTCCCCACCCTTCTTCCTCTCCTCCTCCTCCTTCCCCACCCTTCTTCCTCACCGTTCCTCCTCTCCTCCTCCTCCTCCTCCTCCTCCTTCCCCACCCTTCTTCCTCTCCTCCTCCCTCCTTCCCCACCCTTCTTCCTCTCCTCCTCCCTCCTTCCCCACCCTTCTTCCTCTCCTCCTCCCTCCTTCCCCACCCTTCTTCCTCTCCTCCTCCTCCTCCTCCTTCCCCACCCTTCTTCCTCTCCTCCTCCTCCTTCCCCACCCTTCTTCCTCTCCTCCTCCCTCCTTCCCCACCCTTCTTCCTCTCCTCCTCCCTCCTTCCCCACCCCTCTTTTTCTCCTCCTTCTTCCTCACCGTTCCTCCTCTCCTCCTCCCTCCTTCCCCACCCTTCTTCCCCTCCTCCTCCCTCCTTCCCCACCCTTCCTCCTCACCTCCCCCCTCCCCCCTCCCCTCCCCCCTCAACCCCCACCCTGTTAACACGAGCAGGACAACGAACCAGGCGCCAGGAGGGGGTTTAAGTGAGGCTGTGTTTACCTACCCATCAGCCTCTTAGTACTGTGATGGCAGAGTCAGGAAGGAAGGAAGCAGTGTGAATGTGTGTTGTCTCTTAACACAGAACATGGGAGGGAAAAGGATAACAAGGGAGGGTTAGCGAGGGAGGGAAGTTTGTGTGGGAGGGAGGGATAGAGAGGGAGGGATGGCGAGGGAGGGAGGGAGGGTTATCGAGGGAGGGAAGTTAGTGTGTGAGGGAGGGATAGAGAAGGAGGGAGGTTAGTATGGGAGGGAGGGATAGAGAGGGAAGGAGAGGTAGAGAGGGCGGGAGGGTTAAAGAGGGATGGAAGTTAGTGTGCGAGGGAGGGATAGAGATGGAGGGAGGGTTATCGAGGGAGAGGAGTTAGTGCGGGAGGGAGGGATAGAGAGGGAAGGAGGGAGGAGTTAGTGCGAGGAGAGGAGTTAGTGCGGGAGGGAGGGATAGAGAGGGAAGGAGGGATGGAGAGGGAGGGAGGATTAAAGAGGGAGGGAAGTTAGTGTGGGAGGGAGGGATAGAGATGGAGGGAGGGTTAGCGAGGGAGGGAAGTTATTGTGGGAGGGAGGGATAATGAGGGCGAGAGGGATTGAGGGGGCAGGGGGGTTAAAGAGGGAGGGAAGTTAGTGTGTGAGGGAGGGATAGAGAGGGAAGGAGGGGTAGAGAGGGAGGGAAGTTAGAGTGGGAGGGAGGGATAGAGAGGGAGGGAGGGCTAGCGAGGGAGGGAAGTTAGTGTGTCAAGGAGGGATAGAGAGGGAGGGAGGGTTAGCGAGGAAGGGAAGTTGGTGTGGAAGGGAGGGATAGAGAGGGAGGGAGGGTTAGCGAGGAAGGGAAGTTAGTGTGGGAGGGAGGGATAGAGAGGGAGGGAGGGAGGGAGGGAGGGTTAGCGAGGGAGGGAAGTTAGTGTGGGAGGGAGGGATAGAAAGGGAGGAAGGGTTAGCGAGGTGGGGAAGTTTGTGTGGGAGGGAGGGATAGAGAGGGAGGGAGGGTTAGCGAGGAAGGGAAGTTAGTGTGGGAGGGAGGGATAGAGAGGGAGGAAGGGTTAGTGAGGAGGGAAGTTAGTGTGGGAGGGAGGGATAGAGAGGGAGGGAGGGTTAGCGCTGTGATATTCTGTTTTGAAATTTTTGCTACGATGTAGATATATGAATGATTATCATTATCATTATTTTCTTTAATGAGATGTACAAATTTGAATTTGATGGAGTTCGCTCTATGTAGTTTTAGTGTAGTTGTATGAATGTAATTCCAATTTAATTATATAAATGTAATTTTGGTGTAGCTGTATAAATCATATATATTTTTTTTATATAACATGTATCAAATGTAATTTTAATGTTGTTATATAAATATAATTTTATTGTATTTGTGCTAATGTAATGCTAAAATAGTTCTTTAAATATAACTTTAATGTAGTGTATAAATGTAATAATAATGTAGATATATAAATGTAATTTTAAATGGTAATACAAATTTCGATATTGATAGGAGATGGTAACAAAAAAATACAATTCTAATGAGAATGAAATATATTGAAAAATATTATGATTGGTGAAAATACAAATAATAAGAACTGAAAAAAAATTATAATAAGTTGTAATGAAAAAGGTAGTGGAGAATAAACGTAATAATTATTGGAGGATGTAATGAAAACGATGATCAAAATTAAATAGATTTATAGAATAAAAAGAATATATCAGTGACCTGAAAGTCGGGAAACGTAAATCTACGTCTGCTTCCTGTCGGGCCCACACTTTCTCCAAGGGTAATAAATGGTTTTAAACGAGAA
>NC_061821.1:4406325-4408825 GCF_019202785.1 Penaeus chinensis | reverse complement strand
CTCATCTTTTAATGCCTGATACTTTTCAATTGTTTTCGGTTTCTTTTTCCCTTACTCTTGTGTCACCCGGAATGGCGATATCGATTATTTTCGCTTCTTTTTTTTCTTTTTGTTTAGATATACAATATCTGGCTTCCTTGCTTCAATATGTTGATCGCATTGTCTCATCATATCCCAAAGAATTTTATGTTCTTCATTCTCAATACAAGCCTCGGGTTTATGAGTGTACCTTACCTCGTTCAAGATTCGCTTTTTACTTATTTTCCAGTGTACATAACGTGCCACATTGTCATGTTTGCGTTTATATTCTCTTTGGGCAAGTTTCAAACATTCACTGACTATATGACTAACACTTTCTCCTTTCTGTGAGCACATTCTACATAATGGTGATACCACCGTTTTGACAATATTATATTTTATATAATTTCTTCTTGTGCTTGTTCTTGTGCACTGCATCTCAAGGCTTCCGTAGTTTCCTTAAGGTCACCTTTGCTTAGCTATCCCCAAGACTTTCCCCAATCTATCCCCTCACTGTCTCTTACGAACTGTCCATAGGGTCTCTTACCCTGCCATTCCCAGTAAAGTTTCTCCTTGGTGTTTTTCTTGAAAGTTTTAGGCTTTTCACTTTCTTCTGTTTTTAAATCCCCCATGAATTCTAACCGTTTGTAACATCTCTTCATTACTATTTTGGAAGTACCATGTTAAATTATTTTCTTCCTCCTTTCTGCAGTTTTCCACGCTTATCAATCCTCTTCCAGCCTTCTTTTCTTTTCACGTACAACCTGGCTACATCGCTTTTAGGGTTCAGGGCCTTATTCATTGTCATCAATTTCCTAGCTCGTCTATCTATTTCCTTTAATTCATCCTTTCTCCAGTTTCTGACCCCTGCCCCATACCGCATTAGTGAAACAACCCATGTATTTATGACATTGACCTTGTTTCGACCATTCAAATTCGATTGTATGACTAACCTTGTTCTTCGTAAATATTCCTTCCTGAATTTATCGTTCACTTTGCTTTCATGAACACTACTTGATTCAAGAATACCGAGATATTTGTAGCCTCCTTCATCAATTTCCCCTATCACGTTTTCATCGTCTAGTCTTATTCCTTGTGTTTTGACTATTTTCCCCCTTTTCATGATTAATACCCCGCATATCTGAATTCCAAATCTCATAATAATGTCTTTGCTCACTGCATGTCCCGTAGAAACTAAGCTATTTATTTCGTTCTAATTTTTGGAGAATTATTTCAGGTCATTCATAAAAAGCAAATGATTGATCTTTACATCTCCCAGTGTATATCCTGGTGCCAATATTTTCAACACACTCGAAAGGGGCATCATGCAAATGACAAACAACAAAGGCGACAGGCTATCTCCCTGAAATATACCTCGTCTTATATCGCCTTTCCCTAAGGCCTTTCCACAAGCTCTTAATTCAGTTTTCCATGTTGTCATAGACCCTACAATGACACTTTAAAATATTCTCTGCGATGTTGACTGATTTCGTTTTTTTTGTAGTCCACCCACGCCATTGCTAGGCTTTTGTTTCTCTTTTTAGCAGTTCGTAAGGATCGTTTTGTTAATCAACAACTGATCTTTTGACCCTCTACTTTTTCTCCTACAACCTTTCTGTTCATCAGGTACCATGCTCTTCCAGATAACTATATACGTTATCTGCCAATACACTCGTTAATTCCACATCGATGGTAAGCATGAGATAGGGCGGAAATTTCCAACCTCGTTACCCTTTGCTGGATCTTTATGACAGAGAGAGTCCTTCCTTTTGTCATCCATTCAGGTACAGGAACCCCGTTATTAATTACATCATGCATTTGGGTGGCAATACGGTTATGGAGGGAGGCCATTTTTATTGTTATTGTTATTATTATTATTATTATTATTATTATTATTATTGTTATTATTGTTGTTGTTTTGTTGTTGTTGTTGTTCTTCTCATTATTATTATTATCATTATTATTATTATTATCATTATTATTACTATCATTATTATTATTGTTATAATGATGATGATGATGATGATAATGATAATGATGATGATGATGATGATGATGATGATGATGATGATGATGATGATGATGATGATGATGATGATGATGATGATGATGAAGATGACGATGATGATGATAATAATTTTTATTATCATTATTGTTATTATTAATATTGTTATTATTATTATTATCATTATTATCATTGTTATCATTATCCTCATCATCATCATCTGTGATTGCGTCATATATACAATTACCGATCTGTAAAAAAACGACAAATAGTCATCAAATTAAAAGTTAAAATATACTTCCGAAAATAGCACATATATTCAATGACTAAATATATGCTCTGTTGTTTAAAACTGTTCACGTTCGTAATATTTTCGTTATTAGATTGCAATGTTGAAAGAAAGGCGTTGAAATGTTGCATAAAAGGTCAACGGGTGGTGAAGCTTCTTTCAGAATTAACTCTATAAAGACAAATACA
>NC_061821.1:4373825-4383825 GCF_019202785.1 Penaeus chinensis | reverse complement strand
CCTGAAGCTTCTTATTTCCTTAAACACTTCCTTGTTTTGTTCATCACTGGTCACTCCTGTGGCACTGTTTCCTGGGATGGGGAATCCCCCTGGCAGTTGCGGGAATGACTGTGGGTTGGTGACGTCACACGGCACTGGGTGGGGTGTGGCTGGGCTGGGCATCGGCACTTGTAGCGATCGGCACTGAAGGATGATCTCTCGCAAGATTAAGAAGAAGTCTCACTGCCACCACCCATTTAATTACCGTATGGGAACGGGATGTCAGTGTTGTGAGATGATGATAGTGTAAGGGAAGGGTGTAAGAAAGGGAGAGACAGTAAGTGTGCGCGTGTGTGTGTGTGAGAAAGAGAGGAGGAGTGTAAGTGTAGTTGCGAGAGTTCGGTAAGCGTGATGATTTTAGCCGAAGGAGGCGTGTGCGGAGGGGATGACTCCCCAAACGCGATATGATGCCGAGGTGTGTGACACTGTTTCCCGGTCCGAAATTTACCCTCATCTACCGTTTACTCCGTCTCAGTTCCTGGGGTCTTGTTCTCCCACTACAATATGACGCGAGGGTTATATTATAGAGAGTATCGGAATTTATAATTTATTAAATGAGAAAGATCACTGAATCATTAAAACACAAAAGATATCACTGAATCTTTCAAACACAAAATATATCACTGAATCTTTCAAACACAAAATACAAAGAACTGAACGTAAAAGACAGTAACAGAACTGAACGTAAAAGACAGTAAAAACACTGAACGTAAAAGACAGTAACAGAACTGAACGTATAAGACAGTAATAGACACTGAACGTAAAGACAGTAAAAACACTGAACGTAAAGACAGTAAAAACACTGAACGTTAAAAGACAGTAAAAACACTGAACGTAAGACAGTAAAAAACTGAACGTATAAGACAGTAAAAACACTGAACGTAAAAGACAGTAAAAACACTGAACGTAAAAGACAGTAAAAACACTGAACGTAAAAGACAGTAAAAACACTGAACGTAAAAGACAGTAAAAACACTGAACGTAAAAGACAGTAAAAACACTGAACGTAAAGACAGTAAAAACACTGAACGTAAAGACAGTTAAAAAACCAACTGAACGTAAAAGACAGTAAAAACACTGAACGTAAAAGACAGTAAAAACACTGAACGTAAAAGACAGTAAAAACACTGAACGTAAAAGACAGTAAAAACACTGAACGTAAAAGACAGTAAAAACACTGAACGTAAAGACAGTAAAAACACTGAACGTAAAAGACAGTAAAACACTGACGTAAAAGACAGTAAAAACACTGAACGTAAAAGACAGTAAAAACACTGAACGTAAAAGACAGTAAAACACTGACGTAAAGACAGTAAACACACGGAACGTAAAGACAGTAAAACACTGAACGTAAAAGACAGTAAAAACACTGAACGTAAAAGACAGTAAAAACACTGAACGTAAAAGACAGTAAAAACACTGAACGTAAAAGACAGTAAAAACACTGAACGTAAAAGACAGTAAAAACACTGAACGTAAAGACAGTAAAAACACTGAATGTAAAGACAGTAAAAACACTGAACGTAAAAGACAGTAAAAACACTGAACGTAAAGACAGTAAAAACACTGAACGTAAAAGACAGTAAAAACACTGAACGTAAAAGACAGTAAAAACACTGAACGTAAAAGACAGTAAAAACACTGAACGTAAAAGACAGTAAAAACACTGAACGTAAAAGACAGTAAAAACACTGAACGTAAAGACAGTAAAAACACTGAATGTAAAGACAGTAAAAACACTGAACGTAAAGACAGTAAAAACACTGAACGTAAAAGACAGTAAAAACACTGAACGTAAAAGACAGTAAAAACACTGAACGTAAAAGACAGTAAAAACACTGAACGTAAAAGACAGTAAAAACACTGAACGTAAAAGACAGTAAAAACACTGAACGTAAAGACAGTAAAAACACTGAATGTAAAGACAGTAAAAACACTGAACGTAAAGACAGTAAAAACACTGAACGTAAAGACAGTAAAAACACTGAACGCAAAAGACAGTAATAACACATGAAAGTAAAAAAAACTAAATGAACACATGAACATAAAAAGCTAGAAGAACATTAACTTAAGGACAGACCTTACGCGTTACCGAGGCACCGGTCTATAAATCTTTTTACTTTACTAGATATGCACAAGTATCTCCAGCGACCTAATTTAAATGTTTCTCACGACCACTTAGCTGGACAGGGAAAGGCCCATTCCGGGGTTCCACTGCGACTGCTCGCAAAGCGACCAAGGACCAATCTCCTGTCATGCCCCTCTGGTCTTCCCTCTATGCCTCGTAGCGCGAAAATATATAACTAGGGAGGGGAATCTTTCCTCTAATTGAATTTTAAAAATTACGTTAAAATAATTGAAAGTTACAAAATAAACATGTAAAAGTAAAGAACTAAAATAAATACTGAAGTAAAAAGAGATAAAAATAAGAAATTCCCTCCTACTCATTAAGTTCCTTATTTGTAATACGTTTTCCTTCGTTCTTGTGTTCATGTGTCCGGGTACAATAACAATATAAAATAAAACTTTTAATAGATATAAAAACACACAAATAAAATACAACGGTAAAAGGATGGAAGTAGCCGCGTTTTCTTTCCAGGGAGCACGTTTTCTATGTGGGTGTGGAGCCGCAGGGCGAGTGTAAGGCATCCTCACCCTCGGGAGATAAATAACTTCTTAAAGCGGTCTGGGTATATCCTTTCTCACCCTTTTTGCGTGCCTGCGGGATAGTTAATGTGAGAGGGAGTACGAGCAAACTTCACCGTCGTGGTCACGGTGAAAACCGTGGTTCACGACACACTCCGCGGTCGATGGGTACGGTCGGGGCAGCAGAGGGGGGGGGGGGGGGGGCGGTTTGTGGGGGCAGTTGCGGTGCCAGGCCGCCACGCCTTGCTCTCCGCACCTGACGCACCTCTTCACGATGCTGATGCTGCCGGTGTCTCCGTTGTCATTGTCTTTTTCATTTTTATTTGCAGGACAGTCTTTCGTCTGGTGAGCTTCTGCGCAAACAGCACAGGCTGTTTCTTTCCTGCAGTATTTTGCTATGTGGCCGTACCCCTGGCACTTGTAGCAAACCACAACATCCGAGCTCCACGGTCGAATGGAGCTCGACTCTATGTATTGTCCAAAGAATTTGTGCTCTTTGGGTGGCGGATGTTCTCCACTCCATACAATGCCGATTCTATTCAGGGCTTGTCCTTCCTTGTAGATCCTCCGAGCTTTAAAAACTCCCGGAAGATGCAGTGCTTCTTTTGCGGCGGCCTCCTTCGGAAACCTGGTAACCAGGTATTCCTCGTATTTTTTGCTTTTGGGTCTATAGTCGTCATTATTCTGTAGGGAAATTCCTGCGAAAGTCCCATTAATCATGAGCGCCACGTATTTTTGTTGTTCCCTCTTTACATAGACATAACGAGAGGATGTCCATTTCCCCATCACCATGTCTAGCGGGCCTTCCTCTTGGAGGGGCGGCAGCTGGCTGACCTCCCTCATCCACTTGATTTTATCAGCTGTAGACGTGTCCACCGGAAAGGCCAGTCTAATGTACTTTTCCTTTGGGGCGATGGGTTCACGTTGTTTAGTCGTTACTCCGGTTGCATTATTGGTCATGTTGCTGGTGTGGTGTTGCGACGTGGTCTTCACTGTCTTCCTCCTCTTCTGAACGAGTTGGAATCCCTCGTCATCCACATCGGGGTCGACAGGCGAATCCACACCGTTCATTTCCCTATGTTCAGTGAAATCAATCCCTCCCATAGGGTGGGGGGATGAGGGGGTGGTAGATGGCAATGCGGGGGCCCCGAGCACGTCCCCCTCCCCCTCCATGATGGGACAGTGAGGAGGTGGTTGTCCACTTCTACGGTGATTAATTCCCTGCGGTCGGGCGCGGGGAGGGTGCGAGCGCCAGGTCAAGTGCTGTCACACATACACTCACCAGGGCTCGTCAACGGTCGTCCGTACAGCACCCTGTTACCCTGGCACTACACTTAGTATTCGTAGCTTTTACTAAACACTGTCTTTTCTAGATGCCTTGACCATAGTATCTGACACAATTTGGTGGGTATACACCCACACACACCACACACAGTTTGGGTATAAGGACAACCCAGGTGAAGGGGTTTATCCCCGTAAAATCGTCCAAAACACAGGAGGAATCCTGGTGACGTCCTGCCTTGGTGTTACTAGGCTTTGAACTGTAGTGAATTTCCCTTGTTTCAGGCGGGTCCTCCCGCAGGCTTCCGAGCCGCCTGTTCCCCTGACGATTACGGTTATCTACAGAGAATTTACGGACTCCTCTGCCCTGCAAGATGACGTGGTTTTCCTCTTTTCCTGTTTTTTATAAGAATAAACCTGTGTTTGTATACCCCTTTGACTTACCTTTCTCACTGGTCCGTGATCTACATCTACATCTACATCTACACGACTTCTACTATACGTAACTCTACTTATATACTACTTACGTTATGTTCCATACTTACCTTGCCTTATTCTTGCCTTTTACCTTCGACTAATTCACCTTAGCTGTTTCTCTCTTCGTGTTTTCCCGTTTTCCCTCACGGATCCCTTCTTTCACGTTTTCATACTTTCCTGTCATTCACTTTTTTTTACGTGCCCATGTTTGTATAGTTTTATTGTTCTTTTTATTGTATGTATTTTTAAGATTATTTTAAACTTACCATACACTATTTAATAAATTTGATCAAAAGCGCGGGAAGCACCAATATAAAAGGTCAAGCCAGGTCGGTCAGAGAGAGGAAGAGGCTTTTATCTTGTGTGGTGACCAAGCGCGGGAAGCACCAATATAAAAGGTCAAGCCAGGTCGGTCAGAGAGAGGAAGAGGCTTTTATCTTGTGTGGTGACAGATCGTTGGATTTTTAGCTACCTGACTGGTGCTTCTCGAGCTGTGGCGGTTACCTCTGTATATCAAGTAAGTGTATGGAGTGTTGTCGTGTATATTGGTTATGTTCAGAAAGATTTGTGCGTAATAAATGTATAATATGGATGCTTTTTTTATGTCGCCTTTTTAGTCAGCCAGTGATGTTATTTCATTGTTCTTTTATTGTGACCACGGGATCACTTTCAGTATCACCTGAGAGTCATCACCCAAAATACGCCTAAACTCATTGGAGATTACCTGTAGTTGGATAACACACTAGCAAATTACATCTCTAACTCTACGGAGTTTTGATTATGCACTACAATCATTATTATTATCATTATCATTATTATTATCGATATCATTATTATTTTGGAATGTACCATTCACCCAAAGGGGGCGAGGCACTCCAGTTGTCACTCCACACATACACTTGTCCATACCTGTATCACCTGCGCGGATTCCCATAGTTCACCCTCCATCCCGTTTTCTGTTATTTGTTTCGCTTTTATTTCTATTAACTGTATTTGATTGTTTTATTGTTTCTATTTTTAGTTCATGTGTTTGATTTGTATTTTATTTATTTTAGTATCATTTTAAGGTCGTGTTTTACGGATACGTATTTTTTAATGATTTCTCAGTTCGTGACGTGACACTGCACATTTGAATAATCACTGTTTTAAATATTTTTTCTTAAATTAATGATTTTATGTTTTAATAATGACTTATATTATTATCTTATTTTATTATTGAATGTATTTCAAATTCACGGGTTATAATTTCACTGTTTTATGATTTTAGTATATTTTAATTTATTCATAAACTCTTTTAGTTCATGTTTTTATGGCTTTTTATTAATTATTTTGGTATTTGTATGTTGTATAAATCATTTCAATGATATTATGTATTGTATTTTATTTTGTTTTATAAAGAAAAATGATTCAGTATGTTGTGACGTCACGAGTTCCCAAGTTTCCCGGGAACGCAACAAATAAACAGTGTCTTTGTTTGTGCCACATCCCCCTCTCTCTACGAATCTACACTAAAGGTTGTACTGGCTCTTGGTTACTTCCCCAGGTTTTGAAATGCTGGACGTGTTAATTGAAGGCAATTAACATCATATTTTACATAGAAGAAGCTCAATTAATTTAAACCTAAATCCAGTGATGCTCATTTAAATACTAGTTCTTTTTACTTTTTATTTTATCTTTCTTATTCTTTTTTTTTTTACCAGTGTATATATGTATCAAGTGTTTCCCTTATTTACGTATTTTACATAGAAGAAGCTCAATTAATTTAAACCTAAATCCAGTGATGTTCATTTTAAATACTAGTTCTTTTTACTGTTTATTTTATCTTTCTTATTTTTTTTTTACCAGTGTATATATGTATCAAGTGTTTGCCTTTTATTTACGATTTTATTTTTACTGAACAAATACTTTTCTTAACTGTACTTTTACTGATCTTTTTACCGATTCCTGTTACTCTACTTTTACCATGCATTCACTATACTTTTATTGACCTTTAACTCTACTTTTACTGATCTTTTACTGATTCTTGTTACTCTACTTTGACCATACTTTTAATACTTACTGATCTTTTACCGAGCTTTCGGTATCTTACTTTTTACTTTCCCTGTTCGTATTTTTACCCTTGTTCCCGACTGTTTCTACCATACGCTTCTATGCCTACCGCTCGTGCTACTACTACTAATGCTATTGCTCGTGCTATCACTACTACTGCTAATGCTCGTGCTACCACTACTACTGCTATTGCTCGTGCTACCACTACTACTGCTACTGCTCGTGCTACCACTACTACTGCTATTGCTCGTGCTACCACTACTACTGCTACTGCTCGTGCTACCACTACTACTGCTATTGCTCGTGCTACCACTACTACTGCTATTGTTCGTGCTACCACTACTACTGCTACTGCTCGTGCTACCACTACTACTGCTATTGCTCGTGCTACTACTACTAATGCTATTGCTCGTGCTATCACTACTACTGCTAATGCTCGTGCTACCACTACTACTGCTATTGCTCGTGCTACCACTACTACTGCTACTGCTCGTGCTACCACTACTACTGCTATTGCTCGTGCTACTGTAGCGTCTCACTAACAAGGGCGCCCAGCTTGTACGTAGTTACAACGAGGTAGATTTCTCTTAGCCGTGACCTGTGGTAGCGCGAGCATCACTCATTAACTGGGGCAAGCAGTTATGCCAACTACTTTATCTAACTTTAGTACGTTAGATTATTATTTAAACTATGGTGGATAGGATGGATATTCCTCAGGCATAAAATAAGAAATAGACATTTAAAACATACGCTTTATTTAAAAAGACATGATAAAACACGAAGCAATAAAAAAAAAAACGTCCACGTTACAATAAAAATCATGAATGACAACAAGGTTTCCAGCCTAAACTTTTGATTACTGAATCCTAAAATTCCTTACTTGTACTTAACTTAGGCGACCGGAGGTTGAGGAGGGCCGATTCACAGTGGGGTTTTTGTTTTCACAAACAACCGGTTTCCGACAATCAACCGAGTCCAGAGCGGCGCTTTCGAAACAAAGGTAGGCTGCAGAATCCCCTGTGGGAAACTAGCGCTGGCTATTTACGTGGGTATGGGGATTGTGGGTACTTAAAATTAGAATTGGGGGATGCGCACTGGACATTTGAAATGCGATATGATATACTGTAGATCGGAATTTTGCATCGTGGACAGATAAATGGAAATGAAATATAATTTACGATAGATAATAGAATAGAATTTAATAAAATAGGGGGGTTTCGGCATCTCTTCTGTTTGTGTCTACGGCACCAGGCATCCTTTAAAGTCTCGGTGGCGCCAACCGTTCGGATGCCGCTCAGATAGTCATCACTTGACGTGGAGGCTGCAATCCAGGTCACTACACTACCCCTACTACTGCTATTGTTCGTGCTACCACTACCTTTATCCCTACTGTTATTGCTACTACTATTGCTACTATGTCTACAGTAGAATTCAAATTCAAAATACTTTATTCCATTAGATACAATGGTTATTCTTTTTACAGAGAAGGATATTTTACAGTACATGTAAATATAAGATACCCATAAAATTAATGACAGTACATAGTCATGCCTATTTGTATATATTGAAACCTGATGTCATTGGTGATTTAAGAGATGTTCTTTTAATTTCTTTTTGAATGTATTAGAGTTTCTGATATTTCTGATATTATTTGGTAATTTGTTCCAAATCATGGGTCCACGTTTGTGCGTGATGTTTTGATGTATAGAGAGTTCACCTGTCTTGTTTGAACCTTGGATTATTTTGTGAATTAGTACTCAAGTGTCATAGTTACATTTGTTTTGTACTTTTAACCAATTTAGTTTGTTTATGTGTGGGTTAATGTGGTCATACTTATTTTCGTTACCAAGTTCTGTAATTTTTGGATTTTCTGAATGTGACCTTTGTTTGTTGTGCCCCAGATGTTAGAACAATAATTAATTATACTGAGAACTAGTGTTTGTATCACGGATATCCTAGTTTCAGCAGGGTTCTTGTTTTTTATGTGGCTTAGGTAAATTAGTGTGCCCATTACTTTCCTATGGATGTTGTCGGCGTGGTTCTCAAGCGTCATGAATCTGTCAGTGTGTACGCCTACGTTTTTTACTGAAGTGTTCGGTCTTATGTAGCTGTCTTCAAATTTTATGGTGGTGTTTACTGGAATTTTGGCGATATTTTGGCGACTACCTATGAAGATACATTGTGTTTTATCTGGGTTTATCTTGAGTCTATTTGTGTTAAAATACCCTTTTATTAGTGTCAATGTCTCCTGGGTCTTTTTTATTAGTTCATCTAAGTTGTTAACTGAATCACTGTGGATAAATTGTGAATCATCGGCGTATTGAACAAGAAAGCAATTTTATGCTATAGGTGTTAAATCATTTACGAATATTGTAAATAGAATTGGGCCTAATATAGTCTCCAGAAATAATGCCAATTGTTCTGCTACGATTTTTTCGAGAACTTTAGACAGTATAGGCAATATGGTAATAGGGCGATAGCTATTAACTTCGTCTGTGTTTCCGGATTTGAAAACTGGTGTTATTATGCCATGTTTCCAAAGCGATGGGAAATTACCAGTGACTAGAGATGTGTTAATAATTACCGTTACATAGTAAGCTATTACAGATAGACTGTCTCTAATAAAGCGAAAAGCAATGCCATCTGCTCCCACAGCATTAGTTTGACGCAGGTGTTTTATTGTTTGGATTACTGTTTCTATTTTTACAGGTTGTGGTCTGAAAGTATTTGCTAGTGGCCTTATCCTACCTGCATTTTTTCTGAGATCTGGAAGCGTTTGTTTGTTTGTATGTGAGATGTCCAATTTTTGCGAAGAAATCGTTAAATTAATTTGCACTAATACTGGTGTTTCGATGATCTCTCTGATCTTTTTTTGGTTTGGTACGAGTGTTTTAACTATTTTCCATATTTTAGCAGTTTTTTTTTTTTTTTTTTTTTACAATTTGTTAATTTATTGCTAAAATAATTAGCTTTGGCTCCTTGTATAAGTGATTTAACCTTTATCTTTTTTTGCTTGTAGTTTTTCTGGAGTCCCATGTTGTGTCTGTCATTTTTTAGAGCTTTATGAACGCTATTTCTATCTGTTATTGCTCTCTTGATGTCGTCGTTTATCCATGGAGCAGGAGGACGTCTAACAGTTTTAGTAACAAATGGAGCGATGGCGTTTATGCTGTCATTAATCACTTCCGTAAAGACATTTACCTGTTTGTCAACATTATCTGTTTGCAAAAATTCTAAAAGAGTTGCTTCCTTGGCAATTATTTGTCGTAGTTGGTTAATTCTCGGAACCTTTTTTTGACTGGTGGTCGTTCTGGTTTCTTTAAATTAAGCGTCACCGTTATGAGTTCGTGATCGGCAACATGGCATGGAATGACGTTTGTATGGAGCATGAGGTCAACTCTGTTTGTTATTATTACATCAATTAATGATGAAGTGTTTTCTGTGACCCTTGTAGGTTTGTTGACTATTTGTTCTAATTTGTTTTTCCTGATTATCTTAAATAATTTTG
>NC_061821.1:4326858-4334358 GCF_019202785.1 Penaeus chinensis | reverse complement strand
TTTAAATTCATTTAAATACCAAGACAAATGAACAGGGATTTTTGTATTTTAATTCGATTCTGTCATATGTGATAAAAGGTGAGAAAAAGAAAGATAGATAGATAGATAGATAGATAGATATATTAGAGGGATAGATAGAGAGACAGAAGAGATAAAGAAGAAATAGGGAAGAGAGAGAGAGAGAGAGAGAGAGAGAGAGAGAGAGAGAGAGAGAGAGAGAGAGAGAGAGAGAGAGAGAGAGAGAGAGGGAGAGATACAGATAGATAGATAAATAGAGATAGATAGATAGATAGACAGAGAGGAGAGAGATAGAGACAGAAAGATAGATAGATAGGTAGATAGATAGATAGATAGATAGATAGACAGATAGCTAGATAGATAGATAGACTGATAGACAGATAGATAAGTAGGTAGATAGAGAGAAAGGGAGAGGAGAGAGAGATAGATAGAGAGAGAGAGGGGGAGAGATAGAGATAGAGATAGAGAAATAAATAGACGAATAGAAATATATAGAGAGAAAAAAGAAAGTAAACACAACTACAAATCATGATACTTCTGATGTGTCGGAAAAGGAAATCTTGTCAAAGTAAAAAAAAAAAAAAAAAAAAAAAAAAAAAAAAAAAAAAAAAAAAAAAATCTTAAGACGGTAAGGAATTTCATTAATCTTCCCTTTTAAAGTAAAAGTCAAGAAGAAAGTAAGAAACATAAGAAATAAAACCAAGAAAAAGTCTAGATGGAAAAGAAGATGATGAAGAAAAAGAAGAGAAACAAGGAGAGGTAGAGGAACAAGAAGAAGAAGAAGAAGAAGAAGAAGGATGAGGTAGAGGAGGAAGAAAAAGAAGAAGAAGAAGAAGAAGGAGAAGAAACAGGAAGAAAAGAAGAAAAAGCAGGTAAAAAAAGAAGAAAGGGAAGAAGAAGAAGAAAAAGAAGAAGAAAAAGAAAAAGAAAAAGAAGAAGAAGAAGAAAAAGAAGAGGAAGAAAAAAGAGGACGAAGAAGAAGGAGACGAAACAGCATTATATTCACACACATCGATCTGCCTATCATAATATTTGCATATTAATCTAAATAAAATCTTCATATCAACAGATAACAAAACAACCTTAAAGATTACCGTTATCCTTAAAATATATAGAAAATAAAACTTCGTATTCGTAATGGTATATTGCAAGGAGGTTGCAATGTGAAAACCTATTGAGAGTAAATTATAAATACGTAAATCATTAAAAAAAAAAAATCTTATTGAATTAATTATTGGGTTAAAAAAAACAAGTTTATTTTGGCTTAATTTGTAGGATAATACGTCAAGTAATCTTTCAATGTGAAAATAAATTTATCGAGTTTTAATAATGTGCTGTAGCGAAATGTTCCTTTTTATATATATATATATATTCATTATTTTTGATATAAGGGGATATTAACGAAATCGTAAAAAAATATGATCATTATATGCTTGTTATTTCGTTATATTTCAATTACTTTCATTACTTAAATACCAGTCATATTAGCTATTGCATAGATTCCCAGTATACACCAAAAGACCACCTGATATAATATGCTTTTCGTATGCAATCCCCCCGTGATAATGATCTATGATTTGCAAGAATGTCAGCATCAATATTCAATAAGAAATTGCATATGTTCAACATTTATGACGCTGGTTAATTAACATGTTAGAAACAAGATGGCTACATACACAGCCAACAGTAAATATTTAAAGTTTGTTTGTTCGTAATGTCTCTTTGTGTGAGTGTTTACCTGTGTGTTCTTCAGTAAATCAAAATAACAAAGCACTATAAAAAAAAATAAAAAAAATGTCCAGTCCTACGTAGGAAAAAAAAAAAAAAAAATAGAATTAATTCATTTGAACTAAAACGTCTTTTACAAATGATGATGTGTCGAGGAGAGAAAATCCTATTAATAAAAAATAAGGGAAAGAATCTCAAGACTTTAAGGAATTTAATTAATCTTCTCTGTTAAAAGTGAAAAAAGTAAAAAAAAAAAAAAAAGAAAAAGAAGGAAAGAAAGAATGAACAAGAGAAAAAAAATAAGTCAGGCAAAAGGCAAGAGCACAAAAATGAGGAAGAAAAATGACGAGGAAGAGGAGAAGTGGGAGAAAAGAAGAAGAGAAAGGAGGAGAAGGAGCAGAAGAAAAAACAGGTGAAGAAGAAGAAGAAATAAAAGAAGAAGAATGAGAGGAAGGAGAAGGAGAGGAAGAAGAAGAAGTAGAAAGAGAAAGAGAAAGAAAAATGGAAAAAGAGAAAGGGAAGGAGAAAGAGAAAGAGAAAGGAAAATGGAAAAAGAGAAAGAGAAAGAGGATAAGAGAAGAAGAGAGAGGAGGAGGAGGAAAAGAAGAAGGAGAAGGAGAAGGAGAAGGAGAAGGAGAAGGAGAAGGAGAAGGAGAAAGAAAGCGAAGAGGAGAAGGAGAAGGAGAAAGAGAGAAAGAAAGCGAAAGAGAAGCAGAAACAGAAGCAGAAGAAAAGGAGAAAATAACGGAGAAGAAAATAAGACAGGTACAACAGCAACTCCGCCGCCCTTTGCACAAGCGACCTGCAAATGTTCGAACTAACCGCCAAGCTGAAGCCAGTGCCAAGCAGAACCCGGATCCTCACAGCCAAGGGAAAAAACGCTTAATTCCAGCTTTGTTTTGCGAAACGTTTGATGACGGGAACGAATGACTGCTTTGTGGCGAGCGGTGCTAGGGGCCGACGCCCGCTTGGCCCCGCTGTATTCCACGCCCGAGAGGATTTGTTGCTGTTATTTGTTACTGCATAACTGTATTTTACTCGATACAGTGCTGTATTCCCGCTCCTTAATGGTATGCGGGTATGCTCTTGTTTTTTTCCTTTCGTCTGGGATTGTTTACAGATTAACTATGTTAATATGAATTATTATGTTTGACTGGATATCGCATGCTATTACAGGATAATATGTATTCTGTGCATGAGTGTATTATATCCCTATATTAACAACGCGTATGTGAATAAATAATTCTAGAGAGAAATGTCATATATAACCTCTAAATTGTGTTTAAAACATGAATATTCTAAACTATCCACGACAATTAGAAATTTACATCTCGGGAAGAACTGCATGGCACTGTGCATTATTAGTGCCAGTCTTCATTACGCCACGCGGTGCTGCATTCCTCGCGCGAAGTTCAATTTGTTGCTTATTAAGAAGGGAAACTGCTGTACGAAAACCTACAGAGAAAAGTATATCTGTGAATCGAGTCTAGATATCTCTCTCTCTCCAATTGGATCATTTATAAAATTTGTTTCATAGTTTATCAACCGCTTTCGTCAGATCGTAATATTAGATAGTTTTTTTTTTTGTTTGTTTGGAGGTTAATGTGCTTTTTAAGGATGCCTATTTTCTATGTGTTTTGGCCATCCGAGGTTAATACTGGCACCTGATTATTATCATTGGGTTATATATCTTTAAAGGTGCGTCTCTTATCTTGCTTATCATTATCAGTCCATTTTATCATTTTTATAATAATTATCGATATTGGTTCGCTTTTTCTTTATCAATTATTTTGCTATTAAACAGCGCTATACTAGAGACTCCGAACACATTACGAAAATCCCAAAACATCTTTTGCAATGTTGCTTTGTATGCAATCAGACAAAGGAGTGAGCCATCATTTTGCAAGCATGGCATTATCCATATCAGTGAATTACTCCTTTTTCAACATTTCTGAAGCCGGCGGATTGCACATCCTTCCCCTTGCACAGAGACGCCAGTAACTATAGTAACTATAGTTTGTGTTATGTCGAAAGTCGTGTGTTTGTAATGAAGGTCCTTGCGTTTGTGGTTCACTTGGCATTTATTTTTAACGAAAGTATTTGGAAAATTAAATGACAAATCTCCATATTTCTTAAATAAATTGAAGTAAGAGATGAAAATATGACCTCCTGCAATTGATTCTAGATGCATAAATACGATAAACAAACAAACAAACAAAACAGGTATATGAAAAATACCAAGGACAGCAAGGAATTTCATTATTTTTTTTCTTTGAAAGTAATAACCAAGACGGAAAAAGAAAAAGTCAAGGAAATGTCTGAAACAATAAAGAAGGAGAAGGAAGAAGGAAGAAGCAGCAAAAAGAAGAAGAAAGAGAATGAATGGAGAACAACCAAGAGGAAAAAAATAAAAATAAATTCAAGCAAAAGTCTGAAACAGTAAAGACGAAGAAAAAGAAAAAGAACAAAAAGAAGAAAAGAAAAGAAGGAGAAGAGAAAGAGGAAGAAACAGAATCCGTATTAACACAAGCGACCTGCAAATGTTCGAACTAACCGCCAAGCTGAAGCCAGTGCCAAGCAGAACCCGGATCCTCACAGCCAAGGGAAAAAACGCTTAATTCCAGCTTTGTTTTGCGAAACGTTTGATGACGGGAACGAACTACTGCTTTGTGGCGAGCGGTGCCAGGGGCCGACGCCCGCTTGGCCCCGCTGTATTCCACGCCCGAGAGTATTTGTTGCTGCTATTTGTTACTGCATAACTGTATTTCACTCGATACAGTGCTGTATTTTCGCTCCTTAATGGTATACCGCTATGCTTTTTTTTTTTTTTTTCCTTTCGTCTGGGAGAATTTACATATGAATTTCAAACATTAATTTAATATTGGTAATACTATAGTTATTGATTGGATTAATGGAATAACATTGTTAATACGTAATAACATATATCCGATGCATGAATGTAGCATCACATCATATCAATAATCATAATCATTCACATGCGGTTTCTACTTACCTATCAAAAAAATCTAAATAAAAATGTAATATAAACCAACGAGTTTTAAAGAACACTACTAATATAGCTTAATAACGAGGGATATGTAATACGCATTCCAGGAAAGGGAATCTTGTGCATGATTAACGCTAATCTTCATTATGACATGCGGACCATTCGACAAGACGGAGCTAAATCTTTTGTGGAATTGAAAGTAGGAGATTAGATCTTTTGTTATAACATCTCTTTCTCTCACTCGTTTACTTTGCAAGCTCATCTTCAAGTATGCTTTGCGAATGTATGATTGTCATACACGCATATATTCTCTTTTTTCTTATCGTTATCTTTTTCCCTTCTCATTCTTCCTCTTCCTCTCCCTTTCCCTCTCCTTCTCCCTCTCCCTCTCCCTCTCCCTCTCCCTCTCCCTCTTCCTCTCCCTCTCCCTCTTCCTCTCCCTCTCCCTCTTCCTCTTCCTCTTCCTCTCCCTCTCCCTCTAGCTCTCCCTCTCCTTCTAGCTCTCCCTCTCCCTCTTCCTCTTCCTCTCCTTCTCCCTCTCCTTCTCCCTCTCCCTCTCCCTCCCCCTCTCTCCCTCCCTCTCCCTCCTTCTCCCTCTTTTTCTAGCTCCTCCTCTCCCTCTAGATCTCCCTGTCTCTCTCCCTCTCCCTCTTCCTCTTCCTCTCCTTCTCCCTCTCCCTCTCTCTCTCCCTCTCCCTCTCCCTCTCCCTCTCCCTCTCCCTCCCCCTCTCCCCCTCCCCATCCCTCTTTTTCTAGCTCCTCCTCTCCCTCTAGCTCTCCCTATCCCTCTCCCTCTCTCTCTCCCTCTCTCTCTCTCCCTCCCTCTCCATTCCCCCCTCCCTCAGCCTCTCCCTCACCCTCTCCCCCTCGCTCTCCCCCTCCCTCTCCCTCTCCCTCTCCCTCTCCCTCTCCCTCTCCTAGCTCTCCCTCTCTCTCTCCCTTTCCCTCTCCCTCTCCCTCTAGCTCTCCCTCTCCCTCTCCCTCTCCCTCTCCCTCTCCCTCTCCCTCTCCCTCTCCCCCTCCCTCTCCCTCTCCCTCTAGCTCTCCCTCACCCTCTCCCCCTCCTTCTTCCTCTAGCTCTCCCTCTCCCTCCCCCTCTCCCTCTCCCTCTGCCTCTCCCTCTCCCTATCCCTCCAGCTCTCCCTCTCCCTCTCCCTCTCCCTCTCCCCCTCCCTCTCCCTCTCCCCCTCCCTCTTCCTCTCCCCCTCCCTCTCCCTCTCCCCCTCCCTCTTCCTCTCCCCCTCCCTCTCCCTCTCCCCCTCCCTCTCCCTCTCCCTCTCCCTCTCCCTTTGCCCCCCGAGGACCTGCCGCCACCTGAACGGAACGCTGCAGAGACGGGTACGAGAACACGTAATGTTCGATGTGATTTAGAAATAACTTTTTTGCATATAATTAGCGCGTGAAAGTGGTTTCGGAGTCATTTTTTTCCCTACGTTATTAATGTCTCATGAATATTAATGCTGCAAATGCTATTGATTTAGAATTGGAAGATCTTTTAAAGTCTCAAAATCATTGCACAGGAGACTGGAGACTTATAATGAGAGTAAACAACTTTTCAAGGAGATATATATATATATATATATATATATATATATATATATATATATATATATATATATATACATATATATACATTGAAATATTTTCTCCCTAACGGCAATCCTCAAAAAAGACGCAGCAGAAAATAGATGTGATATATTGAGCTTAAATATAATGGACAATATTAGTGGCTTTTTAAGATGGGTTCGAAAAATAATGCGTTAAAAAAAAACGAATTAATTTTGAAGCACTTTTCCTTTTTGATCTTCATTAACTAGTGAATTATTAAGCATGTAATTAGCAACTTATATGGCATCGCGCTCTCTGAAGCGAGTCAGAAGCAGAACAATCTTTACGAAAAAAAAAAAAAAAAAAAAAAAAAATAGGGGGTACGAAAGGTGTGTATAATAATATATAGGAAGACAGATAATAATAATATCCTTGTTAACTCACTAGATTAAGCAATATTGGTGCATTAATTAAGAGTTAAGAGCACTTTTAACTCTTCCTAGTTTGTATAAAGTGGAGTACAAGTATAAAGTATTTAACGTATAAAATATATAGATATAGAAGTTGTTTTTTTTTTTGGTATAAATTAAAGTATAAAGCAGCTGCTAATTAGCTGATCGATCTCTACCATTCTTCCCTAACGTATGTAAAACAACCATTAAAAATTATCCTATTGCGATTTTAACATTTATAATTTTGTTTGACACACATATATATATATATATATATATATATATATTTTTTTTTTTTATTTTTTTTTTATTTTACAATTAGCTTTATACTTTACACTAAAAGTTAATGATAGAGAGCGATAGAGAGAGAGAGAGAGAGAGAGAGAGAGAGAGGAGAGAGAGAGAGAGAGAGAGAGAGAGAGAGAGAGAGAGAGAGAGAGAGAGAGAGAAAGCGAGCGAGAGAGAACTAGACAGAACAAGAGAGAGAGACAGACAGACAAAATAAGAAAGAAAAATAGACAATAAAGATATAAAGATGATGTAGAGAAAAGGGAAAGATGTAGAGAGTTAATTATACCCAGCCCTAGATATTATATAAATGTTGTGTTATTAAAGATTTCAGAGGTCTGACGGTCAGTACTATTGATGAAGCTTTTCTTACTCTCTTCCCTCTGCCTGTTTGTTTGTCTGTCTCGGTCTCTCCTGGTCTCTGTCGGTCTGATTTTCTCTGTCTTTTCTCTTTCTCTC
>NC_061821.1:4306858-4316858 GCF_019202785.1 Penaeus chinensis | reverse complement strand
GTGTGTTGCTTTGTGAGGGAATAAGTCATGTTTTATTTGCTTTGTGAGGGAAGAGGTTTTAGTTATTGGTTTGGAAAGAAAGAAGGTATGGTTATGTTCATACAGAAATGAGTTTTATTCATTGCTTTAAAAAGAATGAGAATTATTTATTGTTTGATAAGGGAAGAAGTTATGTTCATTGCTTTATAAAGAAAAGTTATGTTTATTGTTTTTTAAAAGAAACAAGTTATTTCTTGCTATGTGAAGAGATGTTTGAGGAATAAAGTTCTGTTTACGAGAAGAGAACTGCTGTGTGTTTGTCACGTAACCCTTGCAAGCCTCGAAATCACAGGCGGTTTTGCAATATGAAGCTTGTATCTTTCATGTTTAACGAGTCTGTGTCATATATAAAGCTGGAAGAAATCATTATGGTAAAAGTAACTGTTTATCATGTTTATTTTGACCGAATTTATTTTCTACGGGATGTTTTTTTTTTTATTTTTTTTATTTTAAGTATGTATATGGATATGAAATTGCAAATAAAGGATAAAATCGTGATAGATGATTGTGTTAGAAAAGATAATAGTGATAACATGCGAATTTAAGAATTCTGTTTTTCATTCTATTCACACATGATATTGATAAAAAGAAACAATATAAAAACACATGATAAAATCCCTTGAGGAAAAAAATGGAGAACAAAATACACGCAGCTTAAGAATGAACAAAAAAATCATTACAGATCTATAAACCACCATTAATTTCCACAAGAAAACATATTTATATATCGAAATATATGTATAAACAAAAGGAAAACATTAGAATTATCTCCATTAGAAGTAAGCACGAGGTAACATTTGTATATATATATATCAACCTTTACGTCTTCGAGAAACTGAAATCATATGTCAGCTCCTTTGCCTTTCAGAAGTTCCTCGAACTTACCTCGCCATTCATCATAGTCATCATTCATCAAAATACTTTGGAGACTTTTCCCCACTTGCTTTCAGGGACGAAATCACTCTCTCTAGACTTCCCTTCTTAATTGTAAATTTCCATCGTCCAAGGTTGGAGTAAACCAAAGGAGAGGAAAAGTTCGACGAATAAAGTGGGTTGTCAATTTTGAGGAATTAAAGGATTTTGGAAAAGGTGTGAGAGGAAGAGGAAGAAGAAGAGAAGGAAAGAAAAGAAAAGAAAAGGGAAAAATACGAATAAAGTGGGTTGTCAATTTTGATGAATTAAATTATTTTTTGAGAAAAAGAAAGAGAAAGAGAAAGAGAAAGAAAGAAAGAAAGAAAGAAAGAAAGAAAGGAAAAGGAAGAAAGGAAGAAAGGAAGAAAGGAAGAAAGGAAGAAAGGAAGAAAGGAAGAAAGAAAGAAAGAAAGAAAGAAAGAAAGAAAGAAAGAACAAGAACAAGAACAAGAACAAGAACAAGAACAAGAACAAGAACAAGAACAAGAACAAGAACAAGAACAAGAAAATGAAGGAAAAAGAAGAAAAAGAAAAAGAAAACGTTAACGAATAAGAGGAACAACGTTAACGAATGAAAAAAATAGTTTCTTCAAAAACGTTTGCAATTTTGGCCTTCTTGTTATTTCATTTCATTTCCTCCGAATAGTGAATATTTTGTTGCTAAATTCTGTAAATGATATTTTTCTCTTTAACATTGTTCTGAATCTTCTTAAACGCCTCATGATTTTATGTAAATTCCCTTTATTATTATACAATTTTATACAATTCCTTTTATTATCAGTATTTCTTATTTCTGTTTTTTTCTGACTTAATTATCTAGATCAATTATCTAATTCAACATGCAATATCCCTGTGCAATCATTTTATGATATTACTCTCATTGCAAAACAAAGCGCATTAAGAGTTTAGTTCTTAAGTCTATGAACGCGATTTTAAATGTAAGTTATCTTTTATTTGAAGGAATGTGAAGTTCTCAATATTATTATCAACCCCCCCCCCATTACCATCATAATCATAATCAGTCATAATCAGTCATAATCATATTCATTATCATAGTCATTATAATCATCATCATATCCAGATGATAGAAGTTTTCTCCTAAACCAGTAAGGATCGAGATTAATTATTTCCCTTAAGACAAAAAACCAAGAGCTAACTAATAACGTCAAAATTAACCCAACCGCCATGGATTTATGTTCTGCCCCTTGTATTTTCTGGTGAATGTTGTTACATACAGATGGCTCTAGATGTGCTCAGCCGGCAAGGAGGCTATCAGTAGGCCCTAGTGACCGTTCCTGATTTCACCATTCATTGAATTGGCGGGAAACTGTGTTTTTTCTCTAATATAACTGATATCGATACTAATACTATTGTTATTGATGTTATGGTTATTGGTAACATTTAAGACAATGCAATAATGCAAAAGACCCTCTCCAAAAGTCGAGGAAAAGGGTAAACAGGTGAGATACGTAGGACTAATAACTGACTCCCTGGTGACTAAGCACTTGTAGAGCCATCTATGTGCAAATACAATAATTAAACATGCATTCTTGCCATAGGGGGCGATTGGGTTAATCATGTTAAAGCCAGTGCCAAGCAGAAACAGGATGTCCATGTTCAAGGAGAATTTGTCCATTAATTCTTACGCAGATTATAAACCCTTTCTTTTTTTATTTTTTTTAGAGAGAGAGAGAGAGAGAGAGAGACGAACAAATTACTGTTGTGTGGTGAGTGATGTCAGAAACGACCCTCACTTCCTCGTCCGAAATGATTTTCTACTGCAATCTTGTATTCCGGATTGCAGGGTTCCCAATTTTTCTTTTTTTCTTTTTTTGGGTGCGTCCCCTTCAAATTACTTCAACAGATTTGTGGCTCACTCCCTCAGCAACAAAGCAGAAACTATTATCCATATTACAAGTTGATTAATGTGGAGTACTTTATACAACAGAGAAAGCATGCATACATAACGTCACTTTCTGATGCATTATCGATCATCGATTGCCGCTGACATGTACTAGACGTGTTTGAGATGGGTTGTGGGAGGAAGAGGAGGAAAAGGAAGAGGAGGAGAAGGAAGAGGAGACGGAGGAAGAGGAAGAGGAGAAGGAGGAAGAGGAAGCGGAGGAGACGGAAAAAGAGGAGACGGAGAAAGAGGAAGAGAAGGAGGAAACGGAAGAAGAGGAGACAGAGAAAGAGGAGGAGGAAGAGGAAGCGGAGGAGGAGGAAGAGGAGGCGGAGAAAGAGGAGGAGGAGGAGGAGGAGGAGGAGGAGGAGGAAGAGTAAGAGTAAGAGGAAGAGGAAGAGGAAGAGGAAGAGGAAGCGGAAGCGGAAGAGGAATAGGAAGAGGAAGAGGAAGAGGAAGAGGACGAAGAAGAAGAAGAAGAAGAAGAAGAAGAAGAAGAAGAAGAAGAAGAAGAAGAAGAAGAAGAAGAAGAAGAAGAAGAAGAAGAAGAAGAAGAGGAAGAGGAAAGGAAGAGAAGAAGGAGAAGGAGAAGGAGAAAGGGGAAGAAGAGGAAAAGGAAGGGAAAGAAAAAGAAAGAGGAAGAAGGGGAAGAAGAAGAGGAGTAGGAGAAGGGGAAGAATAAGGAAGGAGGAAAGGTTGCGGGCCCTCACGACCCCTCAAAATTATCCCGCGTCTTCGCTGGAGGTCAGACCCCCCCCCCCCCCTTGAGAACCTCTACATTATTGTATCGTCAATAGCTCTCTTTCAGGGCGTCCGTAAATCATCTATTATCTCTTTCGGTAGTGGAGGTTACATATAGAATATGGATGTGCATATGTACGGCTGTGATTTACATGCACACTAAAGACAGAGAAAGAGAGAGAGTGAGAGTGAGAGTGAGTGAGAGAGAGTGAGAGTGAGAGAGAGATTGAGGGAGAGAGAGAGAGAGAGGAGAGAGAGAGAGAGAGAGAGAGAGAGAGAGAGAGAGAGTGAAAGTGAGAATGAGAGTGAGAGTGAGTGAGAGAAAGAGAGAGAAAGAGAGAGAAAGAGAGAGAGAGAAAGAGTAAGATAAAAAGAAAGAGAAAGAGAAAGAGAAAGAGAAAGAGAGAGAGAGAGTGAGAAGGGGAGAGAGAGAGAGAGATGCATATTAACCCACACAAACATCGAGTGAGGTCAAATCAAGTTTCATCTTATACATAAAAAAAAAGAAAAAAAATTAACCTCGAAAATAGATTTACCATATAATTAATCAATGGGCGGAAAGGGCAGCCTGTAAACATTGCAAAAATGCCAAATAACTTTTCAAAGAGGTATTCGCAAAACAGGATTACTAGCTGCAAAATGGCGGATAATTTACACACACACACACACACACAAACACACACAAAACACACATACATACTAGCTTATACACATAAATAAAATGAAACACTACTACAAAGGAAAAAAAATAAAAAAAATATATGACTTTTCGAACACATCCAGAATTCACGATCAAACGTAAAATTCCAATCTTACTAAGTATAATCACGGACTCATGACTAATTCGAAACGACATGCTCTAATCCGATTTTATTGTGGCCGTTTTTGCTCTTATAGAAACATATATCCATACATTGACAAACACACAACAATCTAAACAATTTTCTCTCACTCCCAAACGCCTCCTCTGAGTGACTGCTAATTTATTTCATTATCGTCCACTTAACTCTTTCTTCCCCCTGACTCGTAATTCGTGAAGCACTGTAATGGGAACGAGAGAAAGAGAAAGAAAATGAGGAAGGGGAGAGAGAGTATAGGAGAGGGAGGGAGAGGGAGAGGGAGAGGGAGAGGGAGAGGGAGAGGGAGAAGGAGAGGGAGAGGGAGAGGGAGAGGGAGAGGGAGAGGGAGAGGGAGAGGGAAAGGGAGAGGGAGCGGGAGAAGAAGAGGGAGAGGGAGATAAAGGGAAAGAGAAAGAGAAAGAAAAAAAAAAAAAAGAGGGGAAAATGAAAAGGCAGAGGAAGAGGGAGAGGCGGAGGAGGATGAAGAAGAAGAAAAATAATAAGAAGAAGAAGGAAAAAGAGAGAGAAGAAAAGAGAAAGAGGCAATGAAAGAGAAATAGAGAAATGCAGAGACAAATGACCCACAGAGACAGCTAAACGACTGACAAAAGAGACCCCACAAAATCAACATAAAAAAAAAAAAAAAAAAAAAAAATCATAAGAATTTAATATTACTGAAATAAATACAACTGTTTTCCCGTCCTTAACCTTCTCACCAACTGTAGAGGAATGTAAACAAAGATTTTCTTTTCTTTTCTATGTCTGCAACTTCAACGCTTATTCAGAAAAGTCTTTCAAGGTCTTCAGTCAACACTTATATGAAAATTTCCCCTCCATTTTATATCCTTTTCCCCGCGGTAGAAAGTAGCAATAGGTTTTACTAAGTCAATAGAATCGTCTACTTGGTTTGTCTGAGGAATATCATTTAGTGCTACGAAGATAGTAATATTTTTTTTTCTTTTTCACATTTTATTGGTATACATTTTATCCTAATTCTTATTTACTTATCATTATTGTTATTTTTCATTTATCATTTATCATAATTTTATTCATTTCCTTATTTATTATTTGTATTATTCGTTTACATTTTATTGGCGTAATGTTTCTTGATTAATGGTTTGTTAGTAAGATTATACAGTGATTGGAGCATTGTAGTGAAAATCTATAGATTCCTTTAATTAGATTTGGTTAGTGAATCTGATCCGTGTACAGTGCTAATTAACCCTTTCCATCCGAGAAGATAGCAAATGGTTGTTAAAAGTGTTAATAGTATTAGTTTGGCTAGAATTGAAGGCCTTATGGGATTGATCACTAGTGCGGTTCACCGTCCAAAACGGGTCTGCCAGGAAATTCTGTTTCTATTTTAAAACTGTGGTAGATTTCGAGAATTCGTAGTTGTAATTTTGATTATTGAAGTATTTGTGGTTATTGACGTGTTTTTTTTATTATGGTAGTTTAATGGTTCACGAAAATTTTATATTCATTCTTTTCATTTATTTTTATACCACTTAATCTCACCATAACAATCTATGAAGAACATGTTCGTCGTGTGTATGAACACTGTCCCCCGTTATCTGTCTGTCTGACAGTCAGACTTTCTCTCTCACTCTCCGTCTCTCTCTCTCTTCTCCTTCCCTCCCCCCCCCCCTCCACCTCTCTTGCTATATCTCCCTTTCTCTTTTTATCTGTCTCCCCCCTTCCCTCCACCTCCCACTCTCTATATCTCCCCCTCTCTCTTTATCTCCCCCCCCCCCCTCTCTATCTCTTCAATCTCTTCAATCTCTTACACAAACATTTTCCTTCATTTTTATTGCAGTTACCATTGATTTATATGTACAGATATCTCAAATAACCATGCATTATCTCGGAATAAATGTTAAATCAGGATAATGTTGGATAATCCTTGTTTCTTTATATTCAGATGCGAAGTTAACATGATGTGATTGATAGTGAAGATATAATGTATCTAATTTTCTTCGGAGTTAGATACACTAATCTGATTCGTTCTTTGAATGTACTAACTTCATCATAAGGTAATATGACGCACACAAAAGTACATTCGGACATGTATATAAACACACACACAAAAAAAAAAAAAAAAAAAAATACAGAAAAAACACGTAATGACAACACGTATGAAGAAAATGTATGCAGTCTATACAAAAGACCAAAAATTGAGAAAATAAGACTCATTATTCAATTAAGAAACAAAACATATCCTCTGTACCTAAAAACAAACAAACAAAAAACAAAACAAGCAAGAATCACAATAAAATCAAAAGATTAAAGACCTTTTTTTTTTTCTTTTTCTTTTGTCTTTTTGAAAAATCATTTAATTCCTCGAAACTGCCAAGCCACTTCCTTCGTCGAACTAACCTCGATCGTTTCTTTCCTCTTGTTAATCATTAATCCAACCTTAGAATAGGAAAATGTACAATGAGGAAGGAAATTGAAAGGAGAGTGATTTCGTCTCTTGAAGGCAAGTGGGAAAAATCTCTTAAAGTATTTTGATGAATTTTTGAAATTAATGAATGGGAGTTTGTTTTTTTTAAAAATGAATGCGAAAGCAGGGGAAATTGAACTTATGATTTCAAAACCGATGACGGTTTTAAAAATTAAAAATTTCAAGTGCATATGTTACCACGTACTTATACCTTGCACGGGTGGTTTAAACATTGTGCTTCTGCAGGTATACAAAAAAAATGATTTTGAATTAGTTTGAGGAGTAAACATCACGTTGAGAGATTTTTGTTTTGTTTTGTTAACCTTCAGATATAAAAAAAAAAAAAAAACAAGCACAATTTAAAGGGAATTTGTTTCTGATTTATACTTAGCTGCTTTAATTTTTTTGGAAGAGGGAATTCACTGGGCAAACACAAAAAAGCTTTGGGGTTTTTTTTAAACCCATAAGGTTGCTGTGTGGGGTTTTTGTGTGTGTGTTTTTGTTTGGGGTGTGTGTGGTGTGTGTGGGGTGTGTGGTGTGTTTTGTGTGTGGGGGTGTTTTGGGGGTGTTTTTGTTTTGGTGTTTTTTTTGGGTTTTTTTTTTTTGTGTGTGTGTGGTTTTTTTGGGTTTGTTGGGGTGTTTTGTGGTGTGTTTTGGGTGTTTGGGTGTTTTTGGGTGGGTTGGGTGTGTGTGGGGGTTTTTGGGGGTGGTTTTGGTGTTGTTTTGGTTTTGGGGTTTTGTTGGTTGGGGTGGGTTTTGTGTGTGTGTGTTTGGGTTTTGGGGTTTGGGGGGTTTTTTTGTGGTGTGGTTTGTGTGTGGTGTGTGTGTTTTTTTTTGGGTTGTTTGTTTTTGGTTTGTTTTTGGGTTGTGGTTTTTTTTTGTTTTGTTTGGTGTGGTGTTTGGGGTTTTTTTTTTTTGGTTTTTTTTTTTTTTTTTTTTTGTTTTTTTTTTTTGTTTTTTTTGTTTGGGGTTTGTTGGTTTTGGGGTACAGAAAAGGGCAACAGAAACAGAGAAAATGCTGATGGGGGATTCAATAAGAAAAGACCCAAACAATTGTAAAAACCCTATATCAAAACACATAGAGAGAGACAGATAATAGGAAAGATATACAAAAAAAGGCAGATATAGATAAGGACTAAAAATAGGATGCGACTAGGAAAATCCCCCTTTTGCAATAATAGCGATTGCCCTTGAAACCAAAAATTTAGGGTTTTTTTTTTAAAGGGTTTTCAATTTAAATTTGGCTGTCTAAAGTGGTTGACTGATTGGGTTAATTTTAAAAAACCCAAAAACCCTTTGGGAAGTTGCAAATATGTGTTTTTTTCCCCGCTTTTAAATTTTTAATGAAAATTCCTTTAATATCTTTTTTACAAAAAATGCTTTTTCGGATTACAAAATAAAATGTAAACGAAATAAATAGAGGCTAAAATGTCCTATTGAAATGATTACATTGCATATACAGTCCCCTGCAATTCGCCACACAGCATTCCCAATCTCAGTACGAGAGGGGGCTTCATTGGCAACGCTGAATGGTGGACCTGTAAGAGCATCTCTCATTTGTTTTTATTTTTATATTATTCATTCATCTATTTATGTATCTATTAAGTTTTTTTTTTATTATTTTTTTTTAAGGGGACTTAATTTTGTATGGGTTAAAACTAATGGTATAGTGAAACATACATACCTATACATATACACTCGTACGCACACATCTGCACACATACACAAACACATCCGCCCGCACATACATATCCGCACACACATACACATCCGTGCACACATACACATCCGCCCGCACATACATATCCGCACACACATACACATCCGTGCACACATACACATCCACACGCACATACATATCCGCACACACATACACATCCGCACGCACATACACATCTGCACGCACCTACACATCCGCACACACATTCACATTCGCACACAAACACATCCGCACACACATACACATCTGAACACACACATCCGCACGCAAATGCACATCCGCACACATACTCATCCGCACACACATACACATCCGCACACACATACACATCCGCACACACATTCACATCCTTACACAAATACACATCCGCACATAATACACATCCGTATACACATACACATCCGCGCACACATCCCCATCCGCACACACAAACACGTCTGAACACACCCACACATCCGCACGCAAATACACATCCGCAGACACATAAATATCCGCACACACAAACACATCCGAACACACACACATTCGCACACAAATGCACATCCGCACACAAATACACATCCAGGCACACATACTCATTTCACATACACATCATCATCCGCACACACATACACATCCGCACACACAGGCACACAAACACGTAAACGAAAATTAACGTTATAGATTTTAACATAAACTTTTGAAACAACGAATTTAACATCGCTTTTCAGACCAATTTCGAAGACATTTTAGTTTCTTTAAGATTTCTTGAGACTAAATAAATTTCGCTATTTCTTCTTCACTAATAGTTGACATAGTTGCCTACATTTTGAGGAAATTTGGAGCTTGTTTAAGAAATAGGGTAGATAAAGAGAGGGAATGAGATGGAACGAAAGAAAGGAGAGAGAGAGAGAGAGAGAGAGAGAGAGAGAGAGAGAGAGAGAGAGAGAGAGAGAGAGAGAGAGAGAGAGAGAGAAAGAGAGAAAGAGAGTGAGAGAGAGGTGAGAGGATTAATAAATGAATAAATATATAAACATATGGCATAGAAACAAAACAGACATTGAAATAGACAGATGAATGTAGAAGTAGATAGGAAAAGAAGGCATTCCAGAGAAATCGAAAATGAATTGAATAATCCAGGCTATAAAATTACGATAAATTAATTATATCTAATTTGCTTTTCAAAAATTATAATTTCGTTACCTTTTGTCATTCTCCAAACAATGTTAGATGTCTTTGATAAAAATATATTATATTACGACTCGCAACGTTTTATGATCCTAGTAATTTATGAACAAAACGTGAGAGATAGTTTATACAAAAATTAAAACTTCAAAAGGGAAACAGCCATATTAAGAACTGAATTGATTCGTAACGTTTCGAACACACCAAGAGATCCTCATCAGACAAGTGGATATGCAAAA
>NC_061821.1:4299358-4301858 GCF_019202785.1 Penaeus chinensis | reverse complement strand
ACACACACACACACACACACACACACTCACACACACACACTCACTCACTCACAAACACACAAACATACGCACACATATATCCACCCCCCCCCCCCCACACACACACACACAAACACACACACATATACAAACACACACACAAACACAAAAACACACAAAAACACACAAACACACAAACACACACACAAACACACACACAAACACACACACACACACACACACACGCACACACACGCACACAAATATTCTCTTTGACTTCTCTTCTATCCCTTTGTAAACCCAAGAAAAATCCTCTTCCTTCGTCGTCCTCTTTTCCCTTCTTCGATTCGCCGATTCTCGCTTACTTTGTGTTTGACCTTTTTCTTTCTCTTCTCTTTCTCTCATTCTCGCTCTCGCTCTCGTGTTTGTCCGTGTTTGTCTGTGTTTGTTTGTTTAAGCTGCTCACATAGAGGATAATACTTTACTTTGAATAAAAATAATCATTATCGATATATGTGACTGAAGTTGACGTCTCACAGAGAGAAATGACCAGAATCACACATAAAATAAAAATAACAAAGAAAAAAATATCAAAATGAGAAATAGGATCCTTCTCTATTTTGTATTAGAAAAAAAAGAGATACGTGAAGTTCACAGCTTCAAAAGTGACCAAGAAAAATGGAGGAATATAATATCCTTATTGGTAGATTTCAGATGACGAAAATAGAAATTCCAAAAAGCGAAAAATGAGTAAAGAAAAACAGAAAACAAAAACGAAAATGATTTATTTAGGCAACACACCTTATTTTTCAAACTCACTCTGGATTTACCATTTCTTCTCCTTTATTTCCTCTCCTTCTTTTGGTAAATCGTTAACCCTTCGAGGACGAGGCTTTGGCACTGGGAACGAAAAGTGATTTAGAGTGTGAAGGCAAGAGGGCAAATTCCACGAAAGGAAAGGGCATTTGGTGTCTTTTCGATGCAAGTTAAAGGCGAAAATGAGTTTATAAACTTAAGTGTATAAAACCAAATGTTTTGTCTTTACATGCTTAAGATGCTTATACACACACACACACACATATGTACACACACACACACACACACACACACACACACACACACACACACACACACACACACACACACACACACACACACACACACACACACACACACAAAGTTCGTTGAAACAGCCCATAGCCAAAAATCATATGGAGGGATTTCACTTTCAATGCACCTGAATATTCATGTACCAATGTGTTATAACTTGATCTAACATAAACCCTTAAATACAGGTAAAAATGCATTGCCGCCAGTTGGAAGTCACCGTGATCCGAACGATGTCAGAGCAGCTCTTTTTACATCTTCAACCGATGGAAAATTAATTACCTCTCATTGATTTTGTAAGGGCTAAATCGGGGCTGTAAGGTGGATGTCGGAAGATTTCCCATCGAAATTCACGTAGCACAGCTCATGTCTGCCGAGCGTCGTAAGCGAGTGCATTGTCATGGTGGAAGAGAACGCGTTGATGCAGCTTTCCAGGGCGTTTTTCTGAGTTTATTTGGACAATTTTCTCAAAACGCATTCATAATAAGCAGATGTAATTGATTTCTTGCTCTCGAGGAAGTCAACCAGCGAAGTCCCCTCTGCATCCCAGAAAACAGTGGCCATGACCTTTCCTCTCGTACGCTCAGATTTTTCTTTGACTGGTCCACTTCCACCCCTGGGCAGCCACTGCTTTGGTTGAATGTTGTCCTCGGGTTCGTGATAGAGCCATGTTTCATCTCCTGTCACAATTATCTGCAGAAAAGCTTCAGAATCCTCATCCCACTTGTTCAAAATTTCCACTGATTCAGTAGTTATTCGTCTATCCTTTTCAATCATGTCGCGAACAGCATCAATGTTTTACTCACAAACTAACGTTGATGGCCTGCCATTGCGGGGCTCATCTTCAATTTCGTTTCTTCCACTTCTAAACCGACTTATCCATTTGTAGGATGTTGATTTCTTTGGGGCATTGTCACCATAAATTTGTTCCAAAGCGTTAATGATTTGCCTATTCTCCCAACTGAATTTCACAATGAATTTAATGTTTGTCCTGGCCTCGATTTTGGTGGATTCCATGTTGCTTGAATGGTGCTTGACTTCCAACTGACGGCGATGCGTCATCAACTACATTAAGGGTTCATGTTTGAACAAGTTATAACACGTATAAAGCACCGTCGTATGTATATATATATATATATATATATATATATATATATATATATACACACATACATACACATATATGTATATATATGTGTATGTATGTATTTACATATATATAGATATAGATATATTTATACAAATATATGTATATATATAAATATATATATATATATATATATATATTTATATATATACATATACATATATGTCCTTCTCTCCCCGAGAATATAAGGCAAGTGAATCTAGATTATAGTTTCTTAGCGTCATTATTATCACATTATTATTATTATTATTATTATTATTATTATTA
>NC_061821.1:4274358-4281858 GCF_019202785.1 Penaeus chinensis | reverse complement strand
TTAACAGCAGGTAAAATAACAAGAGAAGAAAGATAGAAAATGAAGAGACAGACGCTAATCAAAACAAAATTGTGTTATAATACAAATTATAAAGTAAGAATAGACCCTTAACATTCATCGAATAATTCTTAACATTTAGTATAAAATACACATTCTTTCCATTCATTCTTTCACACAGACCCACTTAACTTGATCATAATACACAAAATACTTACTGCCACAATTAAGGACATGATCTGATATATCTGAGGCCTTGCACTGTCTTGTTTGTTAGACAAATATATTTACGACAGCACGTGCAGCCAACATGAACACATGAACACTAGTATAATAATATTTAAACGTCGACATGATTGCTGAAATGCATGTATATTCAGACCTTGATTTTTTGTTTATTGCAGTATCTTGTCTGATTTTTTTTCAATAAGATTCCAATGGATAATTTCTTGAAAATGCTCGATATAGTTTGTTTATCCTCGCAGATACATGTAGAAATGTGCATAAACACATACACACACACACACACACGCACACACACACACACACAAACGCACACAAACATACACATATACAAACACATTTTCTCTCTCTCATTCATATCTCTTTCTCTTTCAGGCTGTCTCTCTCTTTCTGTCTTTCTCTTTCTTTCTTTTGTCTTCTCTCTCTCTCTCTCTCTCTCTCTCTCTCTCTCTCTCTCTCTCTCTCTCTCTCTCTCTCTCTCTCTCTCTCTCTCTCTCTCTCTGTCTCTCTCTCTCTCTTTCTTAAGAAAAAAAAATAAAGGGGAGAGAAAAATAAAGACAGAAATTAATGAATATGTTAAAATCCATTATAGAAATAGAAAACCAGAAAGAAAAAAACTATAAATAGACACAGAGACACAAAGGAAAAAAGAGGAAGCATTAATTTGATGTATATCAAGAGCAGAGGAAGACAAGAACAGAATTGATAATAGACGAGCAAATCCATCAAGTAAAAGCAAGATTAGTTGCAGGCACATGGCATCACACACACACACACACACACACACACACACACACACACACACACACACACACACACACACACACACATACACACACACACACACACACGCCCACACGCCCACACACACACACACACACACACACAAACACACACACACACACACACGTTCATAAATTCACACATGTGGATCACAAGATGCAATCAACTCACACAAATATGCCATGCACAACTGTAAACATGTTTTCGTGAATATTGCTAGTATATGTTATTCAAGCTCCTGCTCACTGCATCTCGTGTCAACAAATGCAGAATCTCAAGGTCTCCTGACAGTAACGCATGCATACATAGATCAGCTGACATACATACATATATATGTCTGTTATATGTGTATATATAATTATCTATCTATCTATCTAGCTCTCTATCTATCTATCTATCTATGTCTTTCGATCTATCTATCCATCTATCTGTCTATATATACATATATATATATATATATATATATATATATACAAATATACACATTACACATATCAAACATATGAATACATGTATATAAACTGATATATGTATGCATGCTTTAATGTCAGGAGACAAATGATGCAGTGAGAGAGAGAGAGAGAGAGAGAGAGAGAGAGAGAGAGAGAGAGAGAGAGAGAGAGAGAGAGAGAGAGAGAGAAAGATACACACACATACAGCAAGACAAATACAGAGAGAGAGAGAGAGGGACAGACAGAAACAGAGAGAGAGAGAGAGACGAAGATAAATAGAGAGAGAGAGAGAGAGCAAAGAGCTAAATTTCACATCCACCAGAAATACTCAAATGCACAATGCAGATGAAAGTGGGACACACTGTTTTATATATATCATACATCACGAAATACAATGCAATATTATGCAAGATATCTCTCAGGCGCGGATCTTTGTTCTTGGCACATAAGCATTAAACTCACTGTTCTTTTCTGAATAAAATATTACGAAAAATACCTTTGTCTTTAGAATAAGTTTTTTACGCTGTGGGCTCATGTATGAAATATTCAAATGACTTTCATATTTCTTGTTTCTGATATTAAGGGTATATACATCAAACACATTCGTATATAAAAGAACGTGTGTGTGTGTGTGTGTGTGTGTGTGTGTGTGTGTGTGTGTGTGTGTGTGTTTGTGTGTGTGTGTGTGTGTGTGTGTGTGTGTGTGTGTCTGTCTGAATATGAGTAGACGATATACATTTAATTGCAGACGCGCACAACAAAACACATACACACAGGTACAATTGCCATAAAAACAAGTATTGATGATAATAATGACAAAGATGACAATGATAATTATTATGATAATAATTATACCAATACTGTTAGCAATGGTGAAAATAATAATAATGATATTACTAGTAATAACATTAATGATAATAATGATAATAATGATAATAATGGTTATGACAAAATATAGATAACAACAACAACAACAACAGCAACAACAACAATAATAATAATGATAGTAATAATAATAATAATAATAATAATAATAATAATAATAATAATAATAATAATGATAATAATAATAATAATAATAATAATAATAATAACAATAGCAATAATGATAATAATAATAAAAATAACTAAGATGATGACGATAATAATAATGATAATAATAATGATAATAATAATAAAAGTAATAATGATATTAAAGACAATAGTGATGTTTAGCATTATTAACGATAAGTATTACATTGCTTCTCTCTCTCTCTCTCTCTCTCTCTCTCTCTCTCTCTCTCTCTCTCTCTCTCTCTCTCTCCGTTGATCCTAAAAGGGCGAAGAAGATTTTAAAAAAAGTGAGAGTAATGAATAAAATGAAATAAACTGAAGATATAAAGATATAAAGTTTTAAGTCACTTAAGCTTGCAATAACACAAATCAATAACTCTAGCATCAATGTGGAAGTTTTATAAAAAAAAAAAAAAAATAAAAGAAATGTATATTCAATACATTTAATCAAAGCTTCAAGAAGATTTATTTATTTTAACAAGAGGATTAGGTTTAAAAGCGAAAGAAGTTGATGATTGAACGAAAGTATGAATTCTATTGATTTAATTTCGTTTTCATTTTGTTTGTTATTTTTTTTTTCTGTTTCACTCTCTTGTCTGCCTCTCTCCCTCCCCTCCCCCACTCTCTCACTTTCTCTCTCTCGTCTGTGTGTCTATCTGTCTGCCTGTCTGTCAGTCTATTTGTCTGTCTGTCTCTCTGTCTGCCTATCTGTCTGCCTGCCTGTCTGTCTGTCTGTCTGTCTATCTATCTATATATCTAAATATCTTTCTCATACCCCTCCCCTCCCCCCCCACCCTTTCTCTTTCTCTCTCTCGTCTGTCTGTCTCTCTCCGTCTCTCTCTCTCTCTCTCTCTCTCTCTCTCTCTCTCTCTCTCTCTCTCTCTCTCTCTCTCTCTCTCTCTCTCTCTCTCTCTCTCCGCCCCCCACTCACTCTCTCTTTCTCTCTCTCGTCTGTCTGTCTCTCTCCGTCTATCTCTCTCTCTCTCTCTCTCTCTCTCTCTCTCTCTCTCTCTCTCCGCCCCCCACTCACTCTCTCTTTCTCTCTCTCGTCTGTCTGTCTGTCTGTCAGTCAGTCAGTCAGTCAGTCAGTCAGTCAGTCAGTCAGTCAGTCAGTCAGTCAGTTAGTCAGTCAGTCAGTCAGTCAGTCAGTCAGTCAGTCAGTCAGTCAGTCAGTTAGTCAGTCAGTCAGTCAGTCAGTCAGTCAGTCAGTCAGTCAGTCAGTCAGTCAGTCAGTCTGTCAGTCAGTCAGTCAGTCAGTCAGTTAGTCTGTCTGTCTGTCTGTCTGTGTCTGTCTGTCTGTCTATCTGTCTGTCTGTTAGTCTGTCTGCCTGTCTGGCTCTGGCTCTGTCTCTCTCTCTCTCTCTCTCTGTCTCTCTCTCTCTCTCTTTCTCCCTCTCTCTTTCTCCCTCTCTCTTTCTCTCTTTCTCTATCTATCTGTCTGTGCATCTCTCTGCCATCCTGTCTCTCTTTCTCTTCTATCTATCTATTCATCTCCTCTCCTCTCTCTTTATCAGCTCTTATCTCTTCCCACCCATTCTCCACTCATTCTATTTTCTCCTCTCTGCTTTAAGTCATCTCTCGCTTCCTCCTCGTTGTCTTAAGTTATCACCTTTAAATCTCCTTCATTCTGCTTCTATTATTTTTTTTTCTTGATTGTTTACTTCCTTCGTCTCTTCATTGTTTTTGTTTTGTATTGTTTTTTTCTTCGTTCTGTTTTTATTTGTTTATTTTTTTTTTCAAATCTGTTTTTTTCTTTCCTTATTCTTGTTTAATCTATTTTTTTTTTCTTTTCATCTTTTAGATTTTATTTTCCTTCCTCGCTTTCGCTTTCCGTTCTTGCTTATTGCCTTTTTTTCGTTTTTCTTTTTTTCTTTCGCTTTTATTTTTTTCTCGATTTTATTTCTTCTATCCTTCGATTCGTATCCTTCGTCTTTTCTTTTCTCTCTTTCGTTATCTCCATTTCTCTATCTACTTCCTTTGGTCTTCTTATTTCCTCATTTCTTTCCTTGAACCTCCCTTCCTCTTTCTTTTCTTCCTTCCTTTATTAAACTTTCTTTCGTCCCTCCTTCTCTTTATTTTTTTCTCCCTTCCTTCCTTCCTTCTTTCTTCATCTATTTCCTTTATCCTTTTTCCCTCTATCCCTCTTCTTTATTTCCCTTTTTTTTCTTCTTTTCTTCTTTTTCCCTCTTCCTTCCTTTATTTGCCTTTAAACCTCTCCTCCGCCTTTTCCTTTTTTTCTTCCTTCTTTCCTTTAATTTTAACTTCCTTCCTTCATTTTTTATGCTTCATCCCTCTTCACACTTTTTTTCTTCCCTCATTTCCCCTTTCTTCTTCCTTTTTCTATTTTCTTCCCTCTTCTTTCATTCTTTTCTTCCTTCCTTCCCTTTCTTATCTCCTTCTCGTTTTCTTCTCCTCCTTCTCTCCTCTCCTTTTTTCCTCCTCCTTCCTTCCCTTTTTCTTCTTCTCTCCTTCTCTGTTTCTCCTTCTCCTTCTCTCCTCTCCTTTATATTCCTCATTTATTCTTTTTTTCTTCTTCTCTCCTTCCTTTTTTTCCCTTTCTCCTTCTCTCCTCCCCCCTTTCTTCCTCCTTCCTTCCCTTTTTCTTCTTCTCTCCTTCCTTTTTTTCTTCTCTCCTCTTTTTCTCCTCCTCCTTCTCTTCCTCCTTCCTTCTCTTTTTCTTCTTCTCTCTTCTTTTTTCTCCTCCTCCCTTTCTTCCCTCCAGATCCGTCGAAGGCTTGTAATGGCTTACTTTATTTCCTCAATTATTTCCTTGCTGTAATGCTGTAATCCGAACCCCATTACTGAGCTTGCAATGATGCTGTGATGAAATGCTGTGTTGCAGATGCTGCCGTCTTTCTCCCTTTTTTTTTTGTTTGTTTTTGTTTGTTTCGTTGTCTCTGTTTCTCTCTATCTCTGTCTGGCTCGCTCTGTTTCTTTCTCTCTGTCTGTGTAAAGCTTTTTTTCGCATCTTTCCTATATTCGCATTTTTTTTTTATTCGCTCTTTCCTATATTTGCATATTAGCTTTTTTTTTTTTTTTTTTTTTTTTTTTTTTTTTTTTCATTCACCCCTTTCCTATATTCGCAAATTAGTTTTCCTTATTCGCACTTTCATATATTCGCAAATTAGCTTTAATTTTTCGCATCTTTCATATTAAGGCTCAATAGATTAAATATAAAAAAGGAAATGTTATAGAAAAGAAACAAAGAAAAAGAGCTTCGACTGGCTTACTATAAAACGAAATATAAAAAACGCAAAAACTAAGTAAAAAAAAAAAAAAAAAATCTAAAGAGCCTTATAATAAAAATCAAAAACGTAAAAAAGTGAATCACAATAACAAAAAAATAATAAAAATAAAAATAAAGATAATAAGATAATAATGACTTTACAATGTACAATCATTCAAAGAAAATAACCAAATAAGAAAAAACAAAAGAACAAGACATCAGGCACGAACAGTGACACCCGATCCTTGCGTCGTCTGTCGTTGGGGATCTTCAAACTTTTCCATGGCTAGGATGGGGACAGGATGTAGGATAAGGAAGGGATAGAGGAAGGAAGAGGGAACAGGAACCAGAATTAGGACAGAGGAAGAGGAGTGGAAGAAGATACATACACGTACACATACACACACACATACCCTCTCTCTCCCCCACTCCTCTCTCTCTCTTCTCTCTCTCTCTCTCTCTCTCTCTCTCTCTCTCTCTCTCTCTCATTTCTTCTCTCTCTCTCTCTCTCTCTCTCTCTCTCTCTCTCTCTCTCTCCACATGTACAGAAGAAAAAGGAAAAGCAAATGAAATTTTAGAAATAAACGGCAGCTCATCCCCGATTGTAGTCTGTAATGTTTTGCCAAATTTATAAATTAATGTATATATATTGTTATTGTTATTATTATCATTACTATTATCATTATCATTATCATCATTATTGTAATTATTATTATTATTATCATTATCATCCTTATTATTGTCATTATTATTGTTATTATTATTATTATCATTATTATTATTATTATTATCATTATTATTATTATTATTATTATTATTATTATTATTATTATTATTATTATTATTATTATTATTATTATTATTATCATCATCATCATCATTATCATCATTATCTACTTATATTTTACTACCCGACACTTAACATATTTGTCTTCACATGCTTTGTATTTTTAGCGATTCTCCTTATCAAAATTAAAGAGTAAAATAACACAGACATATAAGACTCACTAGATACAATTATACAACAAAACAAGACAAACAAAAAACATATAAAAAGCATAAACACACCTGCCTTTTCTAATATGATTCATAGAGTTACCTCATTAACATAAATAAAATGAGAATTAACAAGCAGACAATTAAACAATTTTGTTTATTAAAAGGAGAGACAAAACAAAAGGACAAAGGGAGAGAATACGACATCATCATCATGAATTGTTTTAAATACTTACAAACAAAAACAAATAAACAAACAAAGAAAACAAAAACAATAAAAATGACAAGAAAAACAAAGAATAAAAACAAGAGATGAAAGGGCTTCCTCATAAAACATTTCGGAAGCGAACAAATAAACAGACAAACAAACAAAAAGCAATGACAGTCAAAAAGCAAAAAATGCAGGGAAAAAATAATCATGTGTTTCACAATAAGGAACAAAATCAAACAAACATACAAATAAAAACAACAATAAGAGACAAGAATACACTAAAAACAAATATTCTGATGAAAAATAAACACACAAAAACAACAACAAATTACAAAATAACAGTAAAAGGCGAAAACACACACAAGAAAAAAAATAAAAACAAGAAAAAAACTCAAAAACAAACAAAAGCAAAAAACGACACATAAGCAAAAAAAAAAAAAAAAAAAAAAAAAAAAAAAAAGATAGAAAGAGTAAAGCATATAAATTCCTCAGAAAACAGAACAAAAACAAAAAAAAATAGACAAGCAAACAAGAGCAAT
>NC_061821.1:4252609-4255109 GCF_019202785.1 Penaeus chinensis | reverse complement strand
TGTGTGTGTGTGTGTGTGTGTGTGTGTGTGTGTGTGTGTGTGTGTGTGTGTAGGTTGGACAGCAGCTAGCAAAAGGCTTTGCTTATAAGCATACTTTATTCACAGTTCATTTAAACGTCTATTAATAATAGGATTTCTGTCAATAGTTTCAGTTATGTTCCCCAAACTTGCATTAAAAATCGTAATGAATTTATTCAGAATTTCAACGACCTCTCTGACCTCTGTAATCAAGTTGATGATGATGGTGATAATGATGGTGATGATGATGATGATGGTGATGATAATGGTGATGGTGATGGTGGTGATGATAATGGTGATGGTGATGATGATGATGGTGATGGTGATGGTGATGATGGTGATGATGATGATGATGTTAGTGAAGATGATATGATGATGATGATAATGATAGCAACAACAACAAAAACAACAACAACAACAACAATAATAATGATAATAACACTAATTTAATCCAGCAAAAGCCTGCAGTAATCTGGATCACAAATATTTGTACACGGACTAACCTTTATTCACCTCTACAAAAAGCTATACAAATATAAAAGACAATGAAGAGATTTGCTTGATAATTGTTCAACATCAATTTGTCTGAATTTGATGCATTCACTTATATAGATCTGATTTCCAAATTTATATCTGAATAATCATTGTCTATTGATTGGTAATAGTGTATATTGATCTGAGTTGACGAATTGAACAATTGTCATATTAATATCACTAATTTTGTTATATGTTTATAACAAATATGCGAAGAGAATGAGACTGAAAACGAAATTATTATTATCTTTCTTTTGTATTCATCCTTCCAAACTTACGTAAGAGGCTAAATTAAACGAAAATATCTGAAGTAATTCGGATGATGATTTTAACAAATTTTTTGAACATGTAAACATTTTAAAGGTATTTACGATAGTTTCAAGAACAAAGAGAGAAGAGGGAGAGATCGAGTGAGCATTGAATAGTTTGAGACATTTAATTTGTATGAATTTAGTCCACCGACGGGATAACATTCCTAAAATAATTCAGTATGCTGATATACAAACTAAAAAAGAAAAAGAAAATAAAAAAAATAAAGATAAATAAATTACACAATTTACATAACGCCCTAAGTATTAAATACAATTCACATTATGCATAGAGAATGCATAATGTATGAATTTTGCTGTTTTACTTCGTTTCAAATATTAATATCTCCCCTTTGCCCCGGGAATCTCCAAATACATTTTTCAACGAGCAAGGGATAACTTTCTTTTTTTTTTTTTTTTTTGGGGGGGGGGCTTGAAAATTCTGACACCTTTCCGAGAAGAATGAGGGATTAAAATGGAAAGGGGGGGTGGGGGGGGGGGAGGAGAGAGAAATTGCGGAGGAGAAGACACAAGAAGAGATTAAAGATATGAGGAGAGAGAAGGAGAGGAGAAGGAGAAGACAGCGAGATGAGAAGTGAACATAGAAGGGATGAAAGAAAGGGAACAGAAGAGAACACTAAAGGAAGAAAACAGAAGAGAGAAAATAAACGAACCAAAGAGGAAAAGACAAACGCAAAAGAAGAGAAGACAGAGAACAGAGAACAAGAGGGAAACCAGAAAAAAAAGAAAACAGAAAAGAAGAGAAAGAGAAAGAAAACAGAAGATTAAAAAAAAAGACACATACAAAAGAAACCCATTATTTCCCATTATCCCATTCGTTGCCATTAGTAAGAATAATGCTCGTATTGTTAACTCCAAGAACAGTCTTTGTGGTCCGTCATTGTCTCGTATATTGTAGACGTGGCTTTGTTATATTGCTTTGTTACTATTGTCAATCTTTATTGATATTCTCTCTGTTGTGCAATTTCTGAATTATTTTTATTGTTCATTGTTGTCATTTTTTTGTCGTATCATTATCATCCTGTCAATCATGTGTTGTGTCTTTAATCAACAAAATTAGCAACAAGGACATTAGCAAAGTATACAAACAAAGAAGTTTACATGTGTCATTACGGAGAAATGTAAAAATTACAAAAAAAAAAAAAAAAAAAAAAAAAAAAATGCACAAATTATATAATTTTATATTATTCAGGATACAATCAAAAGATAAGCTAGTTAGATTAATTAATTGAGAATAAAAGGGGATTATTTAGATTAACTGAAGTGCATTTTCTTTTTATTTTGTTTTCTGAAATTACGTAGCTTTTAAGGAATATATGTTTCCGTTTTCTTCCATTCCCTCTAGTTAAATATATTTGTTTATATCTATTATGTATAATCTTACAGCATCCTTACACCTATCCCAATCATTTTGTTAATTATTATTGTTATTCTTATGATTTTTACTCACTGCCATTTGTCAGCATTATTATTGTTTTGATAATTTTGAATACTATTTAAAATTTTGTATCATCACTTAAAAATAAAAAAGCAGTGTCCTTAACACCATTGCCAAAAGAAAAGGAAAAGAATGAAAAAATTGAATCATAAGAACGTCAGTAATATAAATTATCGTCAAT
>NC_061821.1:4242609-4247609 GCF_019202785.1 Penaeus chinensis | reverse complement strand
AGAGGGGGGGGGAGGGAGGGAGAGGGAGGGAGGGAGAGAGAGGGAGGGAGGGAGAGAGAGGGAGGGAGGGAGAGAGAGGGAGGGTTGGAGGTAGAGAGGGAGAGGGAGGGAGAGAGGGAGGGAGGGAGAGAGAGAGGGAGGGAGGGAGAGAGAGAGAGAGAGAGGGAGGGAGGGAGGGAGAGGGAGGGTTAGAGGTAGAGAGGGAGAGGGAGGGAGGGAGAGAGAGGGAGGGTTAGAGGTAGAGAGGGAGAGGGAGGGAGAGAGGGAGGGAGGGAGAGAGAGGGAGGGAGAGAGAGGGAGGGAGGGAGGGAGAGAGAGGGAGAGAGAGAGAGAGAGAGAGAGAGAGAGAGAGAGAGAGAGAGAGAGAGAGAGAGAGAGAGAGAGAGAGATTTTGGGGAAAGAGAGAGGGAGGGAGAGAGGGGGAGGGAGGGAGAGACAGAAAGAGAGAAACTGATAGATAAATATATTGATAGAGAGAGAGAGAGATAAAAAGACAGATAAATAAATATATAGATAGATAGACAGATAGTCAGACAGACAAATAGATATACAGAAAAACAGACAGACAGACAGATGAATAGATATTTAGATAGATAGATAGATAGACAGACAGACAAGCAGGCACATAAACAGATAAATAGATAGATAAATAGAGAGACATATAGATAGATAGATAGATAGACATATAAGATAGACTAATAGAGAGAGAGTAACAGAGACAGTCAGACAGACAGAGATAGAAAGAGCAACAACATTCTCGTACTCGTATTAAAATTAAATGAACGAATTAGCTTATTCTTGATGAAAAAAGTGAACGTGTTCTAATATTCTTGCATTTAATTTCATTAATAGAATATTTATGGTAGTACTAGTAGAAAGAGTAATTATATATAAGAACATTTTTTAAAATTAACTTGGTTTAAATCTGTATTTATGTTAACAATAATAATGCCGATGAGTAAAAACAGTAAATTTTATAATCTTAATCATAATTAGTATACTACATATAATGACAATGCAATTAATCAAATCGCAGAGCATATAGTGGCATATCCTTAGAAATGACAATGACAATGTTAACAAAGAAAATATCACTCAACCATCAGTAATTATAGTTGCAATATTTATATGTTGCAATAGTAACAACAATAATAACACTAATAATAAAATAAAATAGATGGCGTATAGTTGCGGATATAAGTTCTTGTTAAATGATTTGATAAATTCACGCCTAATCTACAATAATTAAGATATTGTGTCATGCCAAACCTTGCATTCACTCACTTCAAACGTCATATCTTTCATTAATCTTATTTCATCATTCATTCCTTCATTTCTCAACTGAATTCACACTAATGTAAAGTATCCATTACTAATGTATATTCTATCCTCACAAAACTAATCGTAATTAACAATAACAATAGTAACGCTAACAATAAGAACAGAAAGTTAATGATAAGAAATTGTTAGCGGTAACAGCACTCAACAAAGCATTCGTAGGTATGGTGATGATAGTGAAGATATCGCATCATTGCTATAACGATGGTGCAAGCAGTCGTCGCAGTAATAATAAAAGCAGCTATAGAATATACATTACTAATGTATATTCTATCCTCACAAAACGAATCGTAAATAACAATAATGAACTTATTAGCGGTAACAGCACTCACCAAAACATTCGTAGGTATGGTGATGATAGTGATGATATTGCATCATTGCTATAGAGGTAGCAGTTACTCGAAATATAGCGATCAAGGGAATATAAGTTATTTGCATAATTTCTGTATCGAAAATAAAGTGACAGCCACAGTGACTAGAAATTATAAGAATATTAACAATATCACTAAAGTTAATGATGAAATAAAAATCTAATAAAATTACAACCGTTAATAAAACATTCGTAGGTTTAATGATAACAGTGAAATTATGCCAGTTCCTTAATAATACATGTGGCAATCGGTACAGAAGTTATGGCATACTGTTATATCACTGTCATTATGCAAATCATATTCTATTTATTGCTATATTTCGTTTTAATACGAGTGTCATTGCAAGGATGACTACTACTGCCATTGCTACTTCTATTGCAACAAGTATTGAGATAATAAAAGATAAATTAGCAATAAGTAGAAATAATATTAGCATAATCAACAGTGAATTGTAACAGCAAAAAATAACAACCCATAAAAATAACACAAAATAGGACATCCACAATCTAATAACCTTAGTAACAACACGCCAATACCACCTACCCAAACAACAGTAATCACCGTTAACAACAATACCAATAACACAACGAAATAAGCCCATTTACAGTTACAAACGCCCAATGGGACCATCCAGAGTTATTCATGTTCTCTCCAGCTGACACAACAGCCGGAAGGTTTGATCCGGACCGCCGGATAAGTGCGTGACTAGGATTTGTCAGTTTCCATCGGTTTTGCGTCCCGGCTGGAGGTAAACGGATTGACAAATTTCCATAGATGTGTAATCCTATGGGGGAGGGAGGAGGGAGGGAGGGAGGAGGGAGGAGGGAGGGAGGGAGGAGGGAGGAGGGAGGAGGGAGGGAGGGGGGGAGGAGGGAGGAGGAGGGAGGGGGGGTGAATTAGGTCTCCGAAATGTGGTAGGCAGAGGGAGGGGAACGTGGTTTTCGTGGTGGGACTTTTAACGTGTTTGATACTGTGATAAGCCTTTGTGGTATGGCTAAAAAGTAAGATTTTTGATGGTGAAATACTAGTGAGATTTTGATGGGATTTTTTTTTATTTTTTTTATTGGGAAACCTAGTAAGGTTTTGATAATTATACACACACACACACAAACACACACACACACAAACACACAAACACACAAACACACAAACACACAAACACACAAACACACACACACACAAACACACAAACACACAAACACACAAACACACAAACACACACACACACACACACATATATATATATACATGCATACATACATACATACATACATACATACATACATATATATATATATATATATATATATATATATATATATATGCATATATACATATATGACGTTGGTGATAATATAATAGTAATAATAATAACAATAATAATAAATAAAATAATCAAAATAAGAATTGTGAATATAATCTGTGATAATAATGACAATACTAATGATAGTAATACAAATGTTACAAGTAATGGCGATGAAAATGATAATAGTCGTAATGATAATTATTATAAAAAGATATGGTGAGTAACCAAACAAGATTCTGATTGGGAAAATCTAGTAAGGTTTCGATGATGATGTGTATATATATAATATATAGACATACATATACATATACATATATATATATATATATATATATACACACACATATATACATATCTATGTATGTATGTATTTGTATATAATGATGATAATAACAATAATAACAATAATAATAGTAAAAATGATAACAACAACAATAATAATGATAATGATAACAATAATGATGATGATATAATAACAATAATAATGGTAATGATAGTAATATCAACAATGATTATCATGATAAAAAGAGTCCACAAACCAGGTTCGGTAAAAGCACGCCTAGTGCAGGTATTAACTATGGATTACAAAAATAGACGCACTATTTAAACGATAATTGTAGTGAATTTGATGTTAAAAAAGAGGGATTTTGCCTTCAGAGGAAGAGAGAGAGAGAAAAGAAGAGAAGAGAAGAGAAGAGAAAAGAAGAGAAGAGAAGAGAAGAGAAGAGAAGAGAAGAGAAGAGAAGAGAAGAGAAGAGAAGAGAAGAGAAGAGACGAGAAGAGAAGAGAGAGAGAGACACACACAGAAAAGGAAAATACCGCATACATAGAGAGAGGGAGGGAGGGAAGGAAGTAGGGAGAGAAGAGAGAGAGAGAGAGAGAGAGAGAGAGAACGAAAGAGGTATTTACTATGGATTACAAAAAATAGACGCATTATTTAAACGATAATTGCATTGAATTTGATATAAAAAAGAGAGATTTTGCCTTCGGAGGAAGAGAGAGAAAGAAATAGATAGACAGATAGATAGATAGAGAGAAAGAAGGGAAGGAAGGAGAAAAAGAGAGGAGAGAGCGAGAGAGAAAGAGAGAGAGAGAGAGAGAGAGAGAGAGAGAGAGAGAGAGAGAGAGAGAGAGAGAGAGAGATTGAGAGAGAGAGAGAGAGAGTTAGAGAGAGAGAGAAAAGGAGTAAGTTAGAGAGATTGAAAGAGAGAGAGAGAGAGTTAGAGAGAAAGAGAAAGACAGAGAAAAACAGAAAGAAACCGATACAGACCGAAAAGAAAAGAAAATAACCCACACTTTCCCCGCGTCATCCCCTCCCATACCACTTTACCATCAAGAAACTCCTTTTAACACTCCTTTCATTAAATCACAGCTACACCTAATAAAGCTATACCATCCCTCGGTAACGTAGCATCCCCCTAAATCGAGCTGACTTGAGCTGATGCATAATGAGACTGCACGCTGTATGTCTGAGTTATAACTGTCATAAGGGGCACATTCGGGTGGCTGCGTCTGGTTGATTTTGTTGCAGAGATCAAAGGGTGAGTGAGGGAGGGAGGGAGAGGGAGGGTGGGGAAAGGAGGGAGGGAGAGAGAGGGTAGGAGGGAGGGAGGGAGAGGGAGGATGGGGAAAGGAGGGAGGGAGGGAGAAAGAGGGAGAGGAGGGAGAGAGGGAGGGAAGGTCGAGAGAGAGCGAGCGAGAGAGAGAGAGAGAGAGAGAGAGAGAGAGAGAGAGAGAGAGAGAGAGAGAGAGAGAGAGAGACAGAGAGAGAGAGAGAGAGAACCAGAGAGAGAGAACCAGAGAGAGACACACACAGAAAAGGAAGAGAGAAAGAAAATACCAGAGACAGAGAGACAGAAAGAAAGACACAAAGACAGAAACAAAGAGACAGAGAGAGGGGACTTAAATCACGTGGAATATGACTTCACACGAAAAATCACTTCAATAAACAAACGTACAAATTGTGTAAAATAAGTCAAATTTAC
>NC_061821.1:4230109-4232609 GCF_019202785.1 Penaeus chinensis | reverse complement strand
TCTCTCTCTCTCTCTTTCTCTCTCTCTCTGTCTTTCTCTCTCTCTCTGTCTTTCTTTCTCTCTCTGTCTTTTCTCTCTCTCTCTCTCTCTCTCTCTCTCTCTCTATATATATCTATCTATTTATCTATCTCTCTCTCTCTCTCTCTCTCTATCTATCTATTTATCTATCTCTCTCTCTCTCTCTGTCCCTCTCTGGTGCTTGTCCTGTGAGCGTCGGTTCGAACCCTTGCTGTTAATAGATAAATAGATTTCCGTATAGAAATGCGGTGATGGTTTCTTCTGTCTTCCATTTTGATATCTATTTGTCTATCAATAAGTAGGTGGAGATATATAGATCGATAAGTAGGTTGATCATGGTAATGATGATAATGATATTGATAGTGATAATGATAATGATGGCTCTGATAGGAATGACAATGATAATGATAATAATAATAGCAATAGTAATAGTAATGATAATGATGACTATGATGATGATAATTATGAAAATGACAATGCTAATGATGATCATGACATATTAACACTAAAACCAATATTAATGAAAAATGAAAAGATGTAACCACACTTCATCTTCTGATGAAGTGAAAATGAACAGCAGTCCAAGCCCCCCCTCCTCCCCCACTCTTTCCCCTCTCTCCCCTCCCCTTCCCCCTCCCCTACCCCATGCCCCTTCCCCTACCCCCTCCCTCTACCCTCCCTTACCCCATGCCCCTTCCCCTACCCCCTCCCTCTTCCCCAACCCATTCCCCTTCCCCCTCCCCCTCCCTCTCCCCTACCCCTACCCCATGCCCCATCCCCAACCCCATACCCCTTCCCCTACCCCCCTCCCCTTGAACACCACCTTCCACCTCCACCTTAATATGATCATACTAAAAATACTTCCCCTTTTCAGCAAAATTAGTTCTCGAGTAGCCACGAAATCTCATTTGAAGAAGGGCATGCAACTACAGCTCGTTCCCGTTTGTCATTTTCTCAGAATGAGAGAGGAGGATTTGAGGGGAATTTGAGGTGAATCTGAGGGGAATTTGAGGGGAATCTGAGGGGAATCTGGGGGGAATCTGAGGGGAATCTGAGGGGACTTTGAGGGGAATTTGAGGGAAATCTGAGGGGAATCTGAGGGGAATTTGAGGGGAATTTCTCTTCAGATAAACCCCTCCCTCCCACCCCATCCCTCCCGCCCCTTGATTTTGGTCGGATTCGCTCTGTGAACCTAATCTTGCTTTTCTCATTAGACTTTGTGTGAGAAGATAAAGAAAAAGAAAAGAGAGAGAGAGAAAATAAAAAAAAAAAACTGGTTTCTGTCACGAAAAGAATGAAAGACATTTTCATATATTATTGTATATACACATTTTTGTTTTCCTTTTTCTGTTTTTTTTTCTTTTTCTTTTTTTTTCTCTCTATTATCTTCTTTTGATGACGTTGCTGAAGAGAAGAGACCGCGGGAAATTTTGATGAATAATATCGTTATATTATAATAATACAGGTGCTATTCAAATATTACTACTTATATAATATAAAAAAATCCAACGTTTCATAATTCATAATCTCATCTAATTTACATATTTATTTACTCTCGCAATCTTATTATCAAAAAATGTTAACACGGAGATACAGACCAATAAATAACCTAATAATGATAATCTAAATAAAACCTAATAATGATAATCTAAATAAAACCTAATAATGATAATCTAAATAAAACCTAATAATGATAATCTAAATAAAAACCTTCATTATATGTCAACAAAAACAATAATAGTGATCAAATAATAACCTTAATCATATCACATATAAAAGACATGTTTGTGCAGCAATGGGTTGATGACATGAAATGTGGACACGTACCAAGTAATTGAAAATCAACGCGCGAGAACTAACACAGTGACAGTATCGGGAATGATTGGCAATTAGGCGTAAATCAAGTGTACTTACCGGGATATGATGCGCAGTTTATGATCGTGTGTGTGTGTGTTTTTTTTTTTTTTTTTTTTTTTGGTTGTGTTTATTTGGTTGTGTTTTTGTTTGGGTGTGTTTGTGTTTGTTTGTGTTTGTGTGTGTATGTGTGTGTGTGTATGTGTGTGTGTGTGTGTGTGTGTGTGTGTGTGTGTGTGTGTGTGTGTGTGTGTGTGTGTGTGTGTGTTTGGTTGAGAGAGAGAGAGAGAGAGAGAGAGAGAGAGAGAGAGAGAGAGAGAGAGAGAGAGAGAGAGAGAGTGAGAGTGAGAGAGAGAGAGAGTGAGAGGGAGGGCGAGAGAGAGAGGCGAGAGAGAAGATAGATAGATAGATAGAGAGAGAGAGAGAGAGAGAACATCCAACCAGACAGAGGAAGAGAGATTGTGTGTGTGTTTGTGTGTGAGCGCCAACAAACAAAACTAGGTTGAGAAAGGTGACAGGAAGATGCTAATGTGGCACGTGGCACCCAGTTACAGAAGGGCACCTTTACTGTAAAACCTCTCGACACCATTTTTCATTTATGTTTTGCATGTTGAATACCATGTCCCTA
>NC_061821.1:4195109-4205109 GCF_019202785.1 Penaeus chinensis | reverse complement strand
ACTTCTTCAGTGTGAAAATAGAGGTTTGTGTGTAGTTAGAAACGAGTTTATTATGTGTGGATATTCGTGCTGATAAGAAGGTTTGTGTGTTGGATATACAGCTATTTACACACACAAACACACAGATACGTTCATGTTTATTGTAGTGTTTGTGTGTGCACATACCTACATATAAAGGTACATATAAACACACACATAACTATCAACATATCCACACAGACAAACACGTATCCAAACACACTAGTTACATTTTCACACTAAGGAAGCGAAATTAGTAAGTAAATAATAAATATCCACGCTTATAAACACACATCAAAATGTATAACAAACGATAGACCTGAGATACGTGTTCATGTGTGCGTTTATGTCTGTATGTTCATGTGAATGTGTATGTACACGCATGAATATCTTTCCTCCCTATATTTGGGTCAATATGCTGTCTAAACATAGATTCCATAAACCATGAAAGTCGATGCAGTATATGGTAATTAATTTGAAAAGGATTAAAGTTAATAATGAGTGTGAAGCCAGTGTATTTTCAGTAAAGGTTTAGTATTCATCATCTCTAAATACTATTGAATTCAACACTGTGGAATGCTGGGGGGGGGGGGGGGGGATAACAGCAGAATGTATTTCCTCAGGCAGGCATACCCTTTGAATAATTAGGTTTCATTATTAATTGTGTTTTTGTGTGTTGGAGATTTTTTTTTTTTTTCTATAATACGTGTTTCTGAATAAGGTTATGTTGATGTTTAAAGAAATAGAAGGCCTAACACGCAAATGGACACAAATACATAGTACACATTTATACAAACATTAAATACAAAGAAAATTATAAGTGTTAACCTGAACTAACATAAGCATATACACATGAACACATACGCACATGTTAACACACACATACGCTCATGCACACGCACACACACACACATAAATACACACACACACACACACACACACACACACACACACACACACACACACACACACACACACACACGCACGTACGCAGTTCCACTCACAACGAAAGCAAAAACAACAAAAATAACTAAGCATGAAATATTGCCATAAGAACAACAAAATAAAAACAATACTGCCACAAAAAAAAATATCATAACAAAACAAAAACAATATTACCACAACAACAACAACAAAAAAAACACAATAGAAACAAAACAAAAACAAAATTACCACAGCAACAACAAAACAAAATTACCACAGCAACAACAACAAAAAAAACAATATCACCCCAGCAACAACAACAACAACAAAATTACCACAGCAACAACGAAACAAAAACAAAATTGCCAATTCTAACTCACCGACTTATCATTGATATTGAACACCCTGCAAGACAGAATCGCCATCTTGCCCGCCTGGATAGTGACGTTCCTCGGCAGCGTCTTGTCGAAGCTCGGTCCTGGAGGAGGCCCTATCGCTGCGGCGTCCATGGGGGGGTTCGCCGCACCGCCTTCGTCAGGAGAACCCACGGGATACACGCCCACACGCCCGCCGTTCTCTTCGTCAGCCCGGAAGGCAAAACCTCTCTCGACCGACAGCCTGCCTCTGAATCGCCGACTGTCTGGGTAGCTGACGGGGTGGTGGTGTTGCTGGAGGTGTTTCTGTTGGTGTTGGTGGTGTTGGTGGTGTGGTTTCTGTTGGTGGTGATGGTGTTCTTGGTGTTGTTTGGGTTGTTTCAGTTGCTGTGACTGGGGGTGCTGGTTGTGATGATTGCTGTGATGATTTAAACTGTGGTGAAGATGGTTTTCGCGATGGTGGTGATGATTCTGGTGCTGGTGGTGTTGATGGTGCTGCTGCTGTCTGGCCGCCTCGTCGTTCGATCTCCGACGCAGTAATTTGGGCGAAAGAGTATGATGACCTGTTGAAAGAGAGAATGCAAAACGTCATTCAAAAGAGTTTCCCTCGAAAAAAGTTTCTTGGGTTCGTTTTCTTTTTTATTCCCCCAATCCCGTTTTCTTTCTCTCCCTCCTTTAATTTACTCTTTGATTACGTCTTTTTGGCGCAGAGATTAACGAAGGAATGTCAATATGAGATCAAAGGTGAGAGAAGACTTGTCCCTCATATTTACACATGATTTCGACGGTTATCTGTGTTTGAGGACTTAGATATAGAATATACATTGAAGTTACGTCAGATCTCAGGAAAAGGAAAATCTGGCAACTCCACTGAACATTCGAGCACTCCGATTCGCCAACTCGATTGTTTTTTTTTTCTAATCATGAGACTTTAAATACATTGCATTATTTTTATTATGCTAAAACTGTATTTTTACAATATTTTAATCAATTTTCCCCTAAAATCTGCTGCCTTAAACACCACATTATTATCATCTTTCATCATAAAGTTACTTGGCAAGGGAATCGGACGACTCCAGAACCCGGGTCGAGTTGCCAACTATTCCTTTTTTTCCTAAATTTGAACCGAGTATAATTACATAAACTGAACGCAGAGGAGGATGATCTGATTTTAATATCGAATAAGCTCTAATCACCGTGAACAAAGCAAGTAATTACTTTAAATATTTGATGTCCCTTCATGTCATTATAGATCAAAGACTCCCCTTTGCTTCTCATTTCATGCAATATGGACAAGATTCAAATCCCAGAACAGGTTGGATGTTCAAACAAAGATAAGTAAAGAAAGAATCATATACACGCCATCTCCTCAAACATATATATTTTTTTTTTTCTGTTTCCCTTTCCTTCCTTCTTCTCTTTTTCTTCCTTTGTATTCTTAATCTGCTTTCGCCATCTGTTCTCCCTTTATCTGTTTCTGTGCGTCATCTCTATTTTTTTATCTCTTTCTCTTTTGTCTTTTTCTTCTTTAGTCTTAATCCTACCCTTTTTTGTTATTTTTGATTTTTATTTGTTGTTATCCCTTTCTACCTTTTCGTCCCTACCTTCTCTTCTTTTTTTCTGTCTCCTCTGTGCCCCTCCTTCTCTGTTCTCTTCAATCCCTCCATTTTTATCCACCCTTCCTCTCTGTTCTTACCCTTCCCTTCCTCGTAACTTTTCTCCACCTCCCTCCTCTATTTATCCTTCAGTCCTCTTTACCCTCCTCCTCTTCCTCTCCTTCTCTTCCCTCCTTCCTTCCTCATTCTCCCTATCTCTTACATATATTCTCCTCACCTCCCCTTCCCTCCTTTCCCAACCCACCTCCCCTCACCTCAGTCCCTTCCCCTCCGTCACCTCACTCACCTGAGAACTTAACGTCAACTTTGTGACTGTGACCGGCGGTGTCTGGAAGATCAAGGACATCCTCTGGAAGGCGGCTGCGGTGGACTTTCCCTTCCGCCACGCCTGGGAGGGAGGCAGAGGGCGCGGGGGTTAGCGGCTTTTATGCGAGTGGGCGTGTGCGTCCAGCTCTCTCTCTCTCTCTCTCTCTCTCTCTCTCTCTCTCTCTCTCTCTCTCTCGCTCTCTTTCTCTCTTTCTCTCTTTCTCTCTTTCTCTCTTTCTCTCTCTCTCTCTCTCTCTCTCTCTCTCTCTCGCTCTCGCTCTCGCTCTCGCTCTCGCTCTCTCTCTCTCTCTCTCTCTCTCTCTCTCTCTCTCTATATATATATATATATATATATATATATGCATGCATGTCTATGTGTGTGTAATTTATATATATATATATATATATATATATATATATATATATATATAAATTATATATATGTATGTATGTAAACACACACACACACACACACACACACACACACACACACACACACACACACACACACACACACACACACACATATATATATATATATAAATTATATATATATATATATATATATATATATATATATATATATATATATATATATATATATAAACACACACACACACTCACACACACACACACACACACACACACATATATATATATATATATATATATATATATATATGTATATATATATATATATATATATATATATATATATATATATATATATATATATATATATGCGAATGTGCAGAATTTTATAAATCGATTCCGTTTGGTGTATGACTGCACTGACAAATTATATATGCAATCTCCATTAGAATAGGATATTTTTCAGCATGAAAATCCTTCACTCGGGAAGCAATTATACTGAAATGAAATGGCTAATCATAAATATGAAATATCTGAGTCGAAGATCTAACGGATTTTAATGGAAAAAGCAGATTCGAACGTTCAAAAATTCAAATCAAAGTCCATTTTTCCGGCAGAGTTAACCACCCAAAATATCATTTCAGTTCATTTTCAACTCTATCTTGCAGATTATCTTTATTTTTTTTATTTCTTTGGTGCTTCATAAAAAAACTTTTTTGTAGCATCTCGAAACACCAAACACTTTGTTGTTGTATCATGGTCGCTACAAAACACAATATCGTCGAAGTTTGTATTTGCAAATTAACAAAAAAGAAGTTTTTTTGTTAATCAATAGAAAACCCTTAAATTACTTCATACTGGTGCGATTTTTAATTACAAAATAAAAAAGTATTGTGAAAGCCTTAAATAAAATGGAAAAAGTACCTGATTACTCTTCAATTGATTTTGTTTATACACACCACTTGCAAATGTATATCTCAGATCAAGTCAAAACACTTTTTATTCATATTATATACAGTGTTTTCCATATATAAAGTCAAAGTTACAGAAAGTTTTGTTTCTTATCGTATCCACCGCGAGTGAGTTCCGTGTCCGAATCATAGAGCTGGATAATTCCAATGATCACAGGCATTTCCTTGTCTTATTGATTGAATTATCTCAACAAATCAAGATACAAAGTCCTTTTCATTGATATTCATGAGTCTGTAAGGTTATATCATAGAGGTACAGAATGATTTTGAAAACATTCATCCCACCCAAGTCAATACCAATATGACTCGGACACGCTGGGAATTCTTATCATGTCGTTCCAGCAAAAGACTTGATTCATTCCAAATTTCACCCATATCGAGTGCATATTTATTTCGTGTACTGCCAAAAAGATCCAGAAACAATTTATGCACCTTTGAAATATATATTTCTTATCAAGAAACTTATGATGCAATACGTAATTAGTGAAAATATAAGACCCCATCTAAGACTAGGTGAAATATATTTGAAAAATATAACGCTCTGATTGGTATACACACTAATACAACATGAAAAGATGTTTCAACGTTCCAACAATATGCGCGTAGAAAGTAATCGTGTATTAAAGTGTATCAAAGTGTCAGGGCTTTCGGAAATGCTACATAAAAAGGCCTTAAGTCTAATATATAAAACAAGTAAACGTCTCAAATCTAAAGAACGGCTCCTGGTGTAAAAAGTAGGGGCTTTATGCATTGCTGTTCGGAATACTCGTCATTTCGTCTCTGTCTATGTAAAATCATCGACTTTTTGTCTCCCTTCCTTCGTTTCTGTCTGTAAGCCTGTTTTATATGTATATCTATATCTATTTATATCTGTATCTATCTACCTATCTAGCTAACTGCACACACACACACACACACACACACACACACAGACACACACACACACACACACACACACACACACACACACACACACACACACACACACACACACACACACACACACACACACACACATATATATATATATATATATATATACACATATGTGTGTATGTGTGTCAGAAAGGGGGTGTATGTGTTTAAGTGTGCCTATGTATGCGCGTTCTCGTGTGCGTATGTGCACCTCTGTATTCCCCGCTTATTCACTGATCCACTGTTTATCTATATTCCATCTTTCTCCCTCTCCCTCTTCCCTGGTTCTCCTTGTCCACTCTGGCTTTATACTGATCGCCGCCTGGGACGTAATAAACACTAAAGGTAATGAGTCTCACCAATATTCAATAGTTCACGACCCTCACGCACTTCACACGGAGCTTCGTTATATTTGGAACCCTGGGTGTATATGTCTTTGTTCCGCTTGTGTCTGTTTGTCTGTATGTCTCTGTGTCTCTTTCTTTCCGTCTCTCTTTCTCTCCCTGCTTCTCTATTTCACTTTCTCTGTCTCTTTCTCTTTCTCATTCCCATTCTCTTTCTCACCCTCTTCCTCTTTCTCTTTCTCTTTCTGTTTGTTTTCCTCTTTATTTTTCTCTTTCTCTTTCTCTCTCTCTGCCTTCCTGTCTGTCTGTCACATAAATTCAGCAAGTAGATACAAAGATAGACAATTATAGAGATAGATAAATAGATTAGACAAATAGAGGGATAGACAGACACCTTCAGATCGAAAGATAGATCAATCGATAGACGTAATAATTCATAGATAGAGCGAGTAACAGACGTAATTACAGACAAACATATACGTGTACAAACATAACCATATCAACATGTTATAACCTATTGAAAATGTCGCCACACATTCAAGGTTAAAAGCTGCACAGTATTTCAAATCATATTTCCGTAACAACAAACCCTGATCATCAAAGCTTATGCAATCAAAGTCACACCAGGCAGATTGATCACCATGTCATAACAGTTTATCTGACTGTTAATAAGGACGGGGTTGATACAGTCATATATGTGTGCATAGATACAAATGCAACTTAATGCGTATATATATATAGGTATGGATACATGTATATGTATGCACACACACACATACACACACGCACACATGTACGTGCACGCATACACACATCTATACATATGCACACAGAGAGAGAGAGAGAGAGAGAGAGTCCATATACATATACATATATATACATATATATACATATATATACACACATATATATATATATATATATATATATATATATGTATATATATATATATATATATATATATATATATATATATACATTCCCTTCACAGTGACTTCCTCATCCAATTGATTAGTCTGCCCATCTAGTAATCATAAATCTTATAAGTAAAGTACACCTACGAAGGAATTCCACATACCACCTCATACCTCATACCACCTCGGCCTCATGTCCCCCGGAATTTGTCCAATCTGAGCTTCTATCTTCAATCACTTCCTGTCAGGCATATCGAGAGCGTGTTTGGTTTCGTGTTACGTGAGCCTTCGTAAACATTTTGTTGGCAGTGGTCTCTGGTCTTTCTCTCCGCTCATCCCGTCAAAAGGATTTCTTTAAATATTTTTATGTATATATACATATATATTCATATATATACATATAGAAACATTGTATATATATATATATATATATATATATATATATGTGAGTGTGTGTGTGTGTGTGTGTGTGTGTGTGTGTGTGTGTGTGTGTGTGTGTGTGTGTGTGTGTGTGTGTGTGTGTGTGTGTGTGTGTGTGTGTGTGTGTGTGTGTGTGTGTGTGTGTGTGTGTGTGTGTGTGTGTGTGCGTGTGTGTGTGTGCGCGTGTATGTGTGTGTGTGTGTACGTAGGAATGTATGTATGAATGCATGCATGCATGTATATATGTATGAATTGATATGCTTATATGTATGTATGCATGTCCTACATCACTTCTATCCCATCCCCGCTATGCCCTTGATGACACTTTGCAAAGGCACAACCTCTCCTCCCCCCCCCCCTCCCTCCTGGCAGACTCATCAACTTCCGGTCCTTGATCTGGCGAGGAAGACCGCTCTGCCTGTCATCCTCTTCGCAATCTTAATTACAGACTTATCTTTCACCAGGCTAAGACTCTCCGTCCGTCGCAGTTGGCACATACAGCCCCCCCTCCCCCCCTTATCTCTGAGGGAGACATCAATACCATACTCTGGTTCTCTCGCGAGGGGTAGCACTGAGATAAGTGTAAGATGAGTCCTCCCTGGTGTGCCTCATAACAAATATACGGCGGGTCTGTCAGGCGTGTGGTTAATAACGCCCACTTCTTATACGAGTCACGGTTTATTAGGTCGAATTAACAGCTTTTTATATTGTCTTTTATTCGTGTCAACGGAAGTATTTGTTAATCAGCTGCCAACTTTAATCTGAGAAGACAAGTCCTGTCCAATACCTCTCTTGTTTCCCTCACGACGTGACCTGACCTGACCTCTCTTAGCCTTCTTGATCTTGTCCTCTCTCGACGTGTGTCCTGTAATGTCTCCTTACATCTTTTTGTTGTTGTTGTTTTTATTCTCTTTTTTTTTCAATACTTTCTTCCCCTTTCTTCAAAGCTGAAGATGAAAGCGTAGTGGATGTCGAATGTGTCGCCTTGTTTTTCAAAAGGTTTCTTGTTTATATCGAGTTTTCTGTCATTACGTCAATGTGATAGATTGCTTTTGATAACATGTATCAGCAAATATTGGAATTGTGAATAAATATCAATAGGGGATTGTAAAAAAATATTTGATGAATGGACATAGATGATACGACTTGAATGTATACACACACACACACACACACACACACACACACACACACACACACACACACACACACATATATATATATATATATATATATATTGTAAGTGTCAGGAATGATTATAATGGACACCGAACATTTGAATAGATATGGAGACGCTCTGAATGTTAGAAAAATGCTGTGAATGTAGAATATATGTTAAATGTAAAGGTATAAATCTCTCTATATTTAGTCGATAAGTTAACCGGAAGTGTATCTTGCAATCAAAGGAAATTTAAAAAGAAGAAAAATTGTTGCAGAGATAAGGAAGGGAGAGGGAAGGGGAGAGGACAAAGGAGGGGAAAAGAAGAGAAGAGAGAAGAGGAGAGAAAAAATAGGAGAGAGAGAGAGAGAGAGAGAGAGAGAGAGAGAGAGAGAGAGAGAGAGAGAGAGAGAGAGAGAGAGAGAGAGAGAGAGAAAGAGAAGAGAAAAAATAGAAGAGAGAGAGAGAGAGAGAGAGAGAGAGAGAGAGAGAGAGAGAGAGAGAGAGAGAGAGAGAGAGAGAGAGAGGGGGGGGGGGGGGGGAGAGAAGGAAAGAGGAGAGAGAAGAGAAGAGAAAAAATAGGAGAGAGAGAGAGAAGAGAGAAAAGAGAAGAGAAAAAAATAGGAGAGAGAGAGAGATAATTTAAACAGACAGAGACATAGAAAACGACAACAACAACAACAACGAAGAAAAAGTATGTATAGGAGACGAGACACACACATTTTGGCTAAGAATTCACGCAAAAGACGACTTCATGGTGCATGGTGATAGGGCTGTTTCCCGGAGATCAATTGTCCAGAAGAAGTGGTGATTTGAGATAAAATTGGTAATGATAATGATGATGTCGATGACCACAAGGATGATAATGATAGGGATGATGATGACGATAACCATAATGGTGATGATAGTGATGATGATGAACACAATGATATTAATAGTGATGATAATGATGATGATAGTGATGGTGATGATGATGATGACGATGACCACAATGATGATGAGGACAATGATGATGATAGTGATGATGCTAACGATGATGATGGTACTATCGATGAAAATGATGACGATGATGATGATGACAGTGATGATGATAGGGAGTGACGATGATGAAGATAATGATGATGATAGTAACTGATAATGATGATGATAATGAAGATAATGATGATGGTGATGATAGAGACAAAATATGATAATGAGGAAGTTATAATTAATGATGGTGACCATTAAGATGATATTTTCGCATGTCTTACACATAACAACTGAACACAATTAATGGAATCACTCCTAATATGCACGCTTTGCAGACGTTATGGATAAGCAAATATGCATGAGATAGTAAATAATTCATACGTGTATAAATTTATTGAATCTTGTGTGATCAACATGAGATGAATAGATTTGAAGCGGATGACATAATGAATTGCAATAATTAATTTGAGTGATTATCGCCTTCATTACGAAGATCCACATACAACGGTGTATTCATAACGATAAATATTTATTCCTTGAATTATCATTTCAATATTCACTCAGCATATAATTGCAGTCATTATTGCAAGTGCACCATCGTTACAACATTACTAATGCAATTATTCGACTCTGATATAGCTCTGGCTCTCATATCACCGATTTTACATCAACAACACTATACAAAAACACTATTAGCG
>NC_061821.1:4182115-4187509 GCF_019202785.1 Penaeus chinensis | reverse complement strand
ATATATGATATATATATATAGATATATATATATATATATATATATATATATATATATATATATAATATTATGGCTCGCCTTTTCCTATTTCTCATCCTCCTCTCTCATTCTCTTATTGTGTGTGTGTGTCCTAATCTCAATCTTCCTTTGTCACTTCCTTCTTCCCTCTTTCTCTTTCTCTTATTCCCCGCCCTTTCCCTCTTCCCTCCTTTCTCCCCCCCCCCCCCCCCCTCGCCCACACAAACACCACAGGATCTCATAACATGGAGGCAGGTTCGCGAATCCCCCCCCCCCCACCCCGCCCATTGTCGCTACGTGTTTTAACCGAAATAAAGTTTTGATAAAGAAAAAGTATAAAAATATCTCTAGAGAAATTAAGTCCATAACTAGACCATATTTTTTACCTCCGAACGGCTAAAAGAAACTACAATTTCCCGGAAATAGACAGAAAATGTGATAAAAGCGAAAATGGAATGGGAGTGATAAAATTAAATAGAAAATTAAAAATAATTAAGATAGTTATTTTCTCGTAACAACTGCAGAAAATATAAACGTAACATAGCGAGATAATTACGATAAGGACAAAATGAAACGTTACTGTTAATTGTGAGTTTAAAGGAAGGAAAGAAAAGTTTTGTTGTAAAATAAATATGTATAATTTAGAAGAAGAAGAAGAAGAAGAAAAAGAAGAAGAAGAAGAAGAAAAAGAAGAAGAAGAAGAAAAAGAAAAAGAAAAAGAAGAAGAAGAAGAAAAAGAATAATAATAATAATAATAATAATAATAATAATAATAATAATAAGAAGAAGAAGAAGAAGAAGAAGAAGAAGAAGAAGAAGAAGAAAGAAAAAGAAAAGAAAAGAAGAAGAAGAAGAAGAAGAAGAGGAAGAAGAAGAAGAAAAGAATTGTGGGGAAAGAGAACAAGAAAAGGAAGAGGAGGAAGAGGATGAAATAAAAAAAAACGAAGAAGGGAGAGATGAAGGAAAAGAAAAAAGGAAAATTCAGAAGCAAAAGGGAAAGAAAAAGAGGAAGAAGAAGAAGACGAAGATGCTGATGAAAAAGAAGAAGAAGAAGAAGAAGAAGAAGAAGAAGAAGAAGAAGAAGAAGAAGAAGAAGAAGAAGAAGAAGAAGAAGAAGAAGGAAGAAGAAGAAGAAGAAAGAAAGGAAGAACAAGAAAGAAAGAAGAACAAGAAAGAAAAGAAGAACAAGAAAGAAAAGAAGAACAAGAAAGAAAAGAAGAACAAGAAGAAGGAAAAGAAAAAAATAGTAGACGAGGAAGAAACTAATATTTAGTAAAAAAAAAAAAAATCCATCTGCCATATTCTCTCTTCGATAAAAAGAAAAGAAAAGAAAAAAAATCATAACGGTCATTTTCATTCATGTAAATTACTCTTAATCTGATTTATCTTCCACATCATGAATCACAACATTTTCCAACTTTTTTATTTATGGTCATGTTAATGTGTATTTTTTTTTTCGTCGCATAATCACATACCCCAACATACCTTTTCCTTCCACCACATACCCCACATTTCCCTCCCTTCCACCACATACACCGCATAACTTTCCCTCTCCACCACATAGTCCACATACCCCTATTTACATATATATCGCCCCCTCCACATACCCTTCTCCTCCGCCACATACCCCTCCCCTTCACCACATCGGCCACATACCCCTACCCACATATATTTCACTCTCCACCACATGCCCTACATACCCACCCCCCTCCACCACATGCCCTACATACCTACCACCCTCCACCACATGCCCTACATACCCACCCCCCTCTACCACATAGCCCACATACCCACCCCCCTCCACCACATGCCCTACATACCCACCCCCCTCTACCACATAGCCCACATACCCACCCCCTCCACCACATGCCCTACATACCCACGCCCCTCCACCACATGCCCTACATACCCACGCCCCTCCACCACATGCCCTACATACCCCCCCTCCACCACATGCCCTACATACCCACCCCCCCTCCACCACATAGCCCACATACCCCACCCCCCTCCACCACATAGCCCACATACCCCCCCCCCCTCCACCACATAGCGCGTCACGTGACCCTAATATCTCTCCTTCTTGAATCATATATAACACATAAAACCATTTTCTCGTGTCCTATTACCACATAAAACCTCATAACCTCTTTTTCGTCGCTAATGGCAAATAACGCTATTTTCTCTCTGTATTTTTCTCGTTTCTCTCCTTCCTCCGTTCTTTCCTTTTCTTTTTTTTTCGTTTTTCGTTAATTAAAAAAAAAATTAACGTTTGTTTCTCTCTTTTGTTTATTTATTTTCGTATTATTATTCTTTCATTTATTTTATTTTCTCTCTTTTTTTTCTTTTTCTTATGGATTTTTTTGTTCCTTGTTAATTCCATTTAGTCACTATATTTTCCTTCATTCTTTCTCTTTATCTCTCTCTTTCTCTTTTATTGTTTTTTTTATTGTTTATTGTCCTTCCTCTTCTTTTTTTCTTATTTTTCTTCTCTTACTCCTCTTCCTCGTTCTGTTTATACTTCTTCCTTTTACATTTAGTTGTTTCTCTTCCTATTTTTTTTTACCGTTTCCTCTTCCTCCTCTCCATTCTCTTTCTCTTCCTCTTCCTCCTCCTTCTACTGCTTCTTCTGCTACTACTATTATTACTCCTTTTTCTCCTCCTCCATGTTCTAAATCCTCTTTCTCCTATCCTCCCCCCCCCCCTTCTTCCTTATCATCATCCTTTTCCTCCTTTCCTTCCTCAATCTCTTTCTCCTCCTTTCCTCCCCTCCCCCTCCCCCTCCCCCTCCTCCTCCTCCTCCTCCTCCTCCTCCTCCTCCTCCTCCTCCTCCTCCTCCTCCTCCTCCTCCTCCTCCTCCTTCACCTCCTCCTTCTCATTTTCCTCCTCTTCCTCATTTTCCTCTTTTCACCTCCTTACTCCACCTCAGAAAAGGATTTTGATTACCTCCGTCTTGATAAGGATGCAGGTATGTTTTTTTTTTTTTTTTTTTTTTTTTTTTTTTTTTTTTTTCACAAACATACCACTAGGAAAGTCTGAATCAATGCCAGGTTAACGAAGAGTTGGAAAGGGGGAGAAGAAATGGCAAAAGTGAAGAGAATTTGTGTGTTTGTGATTTTATGTTGTTTGTTTGTCTTTATTATTCGATTTGGATGTTTGCTTGTCTATTTTTCTTTTTGTTTATTCTGACCTTTTTTTTATGAGTGTCTATTTACCGGTTTGTCTATGAGCCTGTTTTATCTATTCATCTATCCGTCTGTATGTCTTATCTATCTTGCAACCAAAATGACAGACAAGCATTTGAAACAGGCATTATAACAAACAGCTAACAGATATCAACGAACCAACCCTTTTGAACAGACGCAACAGCCAAACGCACACACGAACCAACATACCAACATACCAGTCCCTTGCAACAGCCAAACAGGCCGACACACGCCATTCCCGCCTCACTCACCCCGTCGATATTCAGACAGCAAGCACGGCCAGCATAGAATTCCAGTTCCTTCGCTTGAGAGGCAACACACACTCAAAACGCCAGCGCCTCAATTTCCATAAACTGCTTGTACATTAGGGACCGTCATTAGAGTTATTAGAACTGTAGTTAGCAAGGAGTTGAAGTTACGTGAGGCTTGATACACCTTTTGTTGATGGAAGGAAGTGATTGTAAGAATGCTCGTGGTTGGAAGAAAGCAAGCAAGGGGGGTTAGGTGGAACGCGTGACTGAAGGACGAGGAGTTGGGCGAGCAGGCGATGGGGTAGAGAAAATTCTTCAGAAAGATTATGGTCAATATCGGAAAGGAGAGAAAGGGGGAGGGATTATTATCCTAATTATCCAGACTGAAAAGGAAATGTCCGCGGTGTAGGTATCTTTCTATCATATCCTTAATTTTGATGAGATTTTCCCTTGTAATCTTGATACCGGTCTTTTTTTTCTTCGTCTTCTTCTCCTATTCCTCTTTCTCCTTCTCACTCCTCCCCTTTTCCTCAATTGCCTCTACTTCTTTCCATTCCCGCTTTCCTCTGTCACCTCTTGTACCCATCTCTTCTCCCTTCTTCCACCTCTATCCTTCTTCTTTTCCACTTTTCCCCATTTCCTCCACCATCCCTCCTTTCCGTCCTCATCCTCCACTCCTCCTTCTCTCCACCCCTTCTCCTCTTCCTCCTCTTTCTCCACCACACCTCCTTCTTCCTATCCTTATCCTCCACCCTTCTTCCTTCTCCTCTTCTCCTCCTCTTCTTCCCCTCCCCCCTCTTTCTCCACCCTTCTTCCTTCTCTTCTTCTCCTCCTCTTCTTCCCCTCCCCCCTCTTTCTCCACCCTTCTCCCCTATCCTCCCCCCCCCCTAATCTTCTCAGCTCACGAGCCGAACAGAATTAAAGAAAAAACATAATGATCACCTCAGGACGGGCTGCGTTCAGTGGCGTCCGCAGAGCTAATGAACACCTAAATTTGTTCAAAACAGCTCATAATCCTCTGGTACAACCTCTTCTACACGGGCCTGCATCCTCGTTTCCCTTCAACAGCTGGCGCATTGCATAACTATGGAAATAACGGTAACCTGTTATTGCAAGTGCTCTAACAGGATGCATTTCAGCTTTCTGTTATTAGACCGAACTCTGGGGGGCAAGCCTTGGCGGGAGGGGGGGGGGGGGCGGAGCTCTTTGACTCTCTCTGTCTGATTCTTCTTGCGCTTAATATGTTTTAATTCGTTTGGGTTTGTTTGTTTGTGCGTGTTTGTGTGTTTGTTTGTGTGTTGTGTTTGCGTGTGTGTATGTGTGTGTGTGTTTTCTGTTTTTGTTTTGTTTTTTCGTATGTTTGTTTATTTATTATTCTGTCATTTAGTTTTCGTTCACTCTCTGTATATGTCTCTCTCTCTCCTTCTATCTGTCTGTCTGTCTGTCTGACTATCTTTTTATCTATCTATCTAACTCTCTTTCAATGTCCTTCCTTTTTCCCCCCTCCCACTGTTCCTCCCCCTCCCACTGTTCCTCCCCCTCCCTTCCCTCTCCATCCCCCTCCGCCTCCCTCCCGCTTTATCACCCCTTTCTCCCCTCTTCCTCCTCCTCCTCCTCCTCCTCTTCCTCCTCCTCCTCCTACTCCTCCTCCTCCTCCTCCTCCTCCTCCTCCTCCTCCTCCTCCTCCTCCTCCTTCTCGCTTCTCCTCCTCATCCCCGCCCCTCCTCCTCCTCCCCGCCCCTCCTCCTCCTCCCCGCCCCTCCTCCTCTCCGCCCCTCCTCCTCCTCCTCCTCCTCCTCCTCCTCCCCGCCCCTCCTCCTCCTCCTCCTCCTCCTCCTGTTCCTCCTCCTCCCCGCCCCTCCTCCTCCTCCTCCTCCCCCTCCTACGTCGAATTCCGCCAAGCACAATCTCCGCATCTTAAT
>NC_061821.1:4169615-4172115 GCF_019202785.1 Penaeus chinensis | reverse complement strand
AGAGAAGAGAGAGAAAGGGAGAAGGAGAGAAGAGGGAGAGGGAGAGGAGAGAAGAGAGAGAGAGAGAGAAGGAGAGAGAGAGAGAGAGAGAGAGAGAGAGAGAGAGGAGAGATAGGGGAGGGGGGTGGAGAGAGATTTGGAATTTGGTTATCTTCATCCTGCAGAGTTGCATGTGAGGATTCATGCTGAATTGTTACAGACAAACTAACGAGGAAAGGAAAAAAATATGTTATACTGAAGGCTAATGATTATAAGAGTATGTAATGAATGATGGTGGTAAAGTAATGATGATAGAAGAGGAAGAACGAAAAGGAAATGAGAGAATAAAAAGGAGATGATAACTAATATAAAAAGGGATGAAGAATGCATAATAAAAAGGAGAAAAATATGAACAAAAAGAATAAAAGAAGATGAAAAGAAGAAAAAAGAATGAAAATTATGAAGAAGAAAAAAATGAAGAAGATAAAATGAAAGAGGATGAAAAAGAGGAGAGGAGAGAGAAAGAGAGGAGAGGAGAGGAGAGAAGAGAGAGAGAGAGGAGAGAGAGAGGAGAGAGGAGGAGAGAGAGAGAGAGACGGAGAGAGAAATTGGTATTTAGGATTATTCATCTCAAAGAGGTTGTGTGAGGATCATGTGAATTGTTAAGAAAACTAGGGGAACAGGAAAAAAATATGTTTATACTGAAGGCCTAATGATTATAATGATGGTGATGGTAATGATGATGGTGGTAAAGGTAATGATGATAAGAAGAGGAAGAACAAGAAAAAGGAAATGAAGAAGAATAAAAAGGAGATGAAGAAGAAGAATAAAAAGTAGAAGAATATGAACAAAAAGAATAAAAGAAGATGAAAAGGAAGATAAAAAAAAGAAAATTATGAAGAAGAAAAAATGAAGAAGATAATGATTGAGGATGAAAAAGAACAAGAAGAAGAAATAGAAAAATAATGATAAGGAGGAGGAGGCGGAGGGAAACAACGACAAAACAATAACAAAACAACAACAGCAATTACAGCAATTCACCCATTCAAAGGCCCTTGGCTAATCCTGTAACCGGACACCCGAGTACCACCTGATCTGTATCAGACGAGGTACATGTGTGTCTTACTATCGATCTCTTTAGCATTGTGTTTGTCTCCCCTGTTTATCCGTCTGCCCATCTTCCTCCTTCCGTGTGTCTACTCCTGTTTGCTGTTTACTCAACGAATTGAAGTCCTACGAATGAAAACAAAAGACGGTCTGTCTGTGCTGGTGACGTGTTTGTGTTTGGGCTGGTTTGCGGTTTTCAAAAATGGGTTCCGGGCTCGTTTTCCCTTTCCTTTCCTCGCTGTTTCTCTTTCTCGCTTTCTCCGTCTCGTCTCGAGCTTTAAGTTTGGTTTGCGTGTATTCTCTGTTTGTCTGTCTCTGTATGTTTATCTCTCTCTCTCTCTCTCTCTCTCTCTCTCTCTCTCTCTCTCTCTCTCTCTCTCTCTCTCTCTCTCTCTCTCTCTCTCTCTCTCTCTTTCTCCTTCTCCTCACCCTTTCTCTCTCTCTCTTTCTCTCTCTTTATCTATCTGTCTGTTTGTCTGTCTGTCTGTCTATCTTCATCTTTCACGTCTTGTATAACGTTCTCTGCGTCGTCGGGTACATTCTCTTCTATTTGCGATTTTACTTGCTACAATACACACACACACACACACACACACACACACACACACACACACACACACACACACACACATATATATATATATATATATATATATATATATATATATATATATATATATATATATATATATATATATATATATATATATATATATAGATGTATGTGTGTGTGTGTGTAAATATATTATATATATGTATATAAATATATATATTAAAAAGTATATATACTTTTTTTTTTTTTTTTTTTTTGTCTAATGAACGTGGCTTCGGGAGATACTTCTTTGCGGATGTATTGTATTCATATTTTTTTTAAATTTCATTTTCATTTTCTTCTTTATCTATCTATCTATTTCTTTATCTTGTGGTTTATTCCTTTTTGGGTTATCTGTCTGTGTTCCTTCTCAGTTTTCTTTCTTTCTATCTAACCCTATCTTTTTGTTTATTTCTACTTGCCTTGTCTCTCTAGCACACGCTTGAGTTCTTTTCCGTCCCTCTTCCTTCCTTCCTTCCTTCCCCTTTCCTCTTTCCCCTCAGATTTCCCCCTTCCCTCTTCCCTTTCCTACTCTCCTCCATTTCCTTTTTCCCTTTCCTTCTTTCCTTTCCTTTCCTTTCTCTCTTTTCCCTTCTTCCTTTCCCTTTCCCCTTTCCCCCTCTCCCTTCCCCTCCTCCCCTTTCCCCGCTTCCCTAAGTCCCCTTCCCCTCTTCCCCTTCCTCCCTTCCCTTTCTCCCCAGCCCTTTTCCCCTCTTTCCCCCTACCCCCCTCCTCCCCCTCCCCCTCTTTCCCCCGAGTCTCGAGGGTTTCATTCAGTCAGTTGCTTTCATCGTGTTACTTAACCCTTCATTAAAGGCGATG
>NC_061821.1:4119313-4129313 GCF_019202785.1 Penaeus chinensis | reverse complement strand
GATCTTAATAAAAAAATAACAAAAGAAATGTATCTTAGTAATAACTGATATTTTCCTAAATGCATGATGAAAATAACGATAAATATATCACTAATACTAATGAAATTGATGTTGGTACTAATTCTAAATAATAGTGAAGTTGATGATATATAACAGGAATAACAATAAATGTCACCAAAAAAAAAAAAAAAAAAAAAAAAAAAAAGATTTTTACAGTAGAAAGAAAAAAAAAAAAGTTTAGGGTTTACTCTGAAAAGATTAAGTTCCCTGCTGCAGAAAAAATGATAAGAATACTGCTGCAGAAAGAAGGAAAAAAAAAATATTGAGAGAAAGAAGGGGCGGGGTGTGGGGGTACGACAATAAGGATAAAAATATTAACAATACCAACAACAACAACTATAATAATAATGATAATAATAATAATAATAACAATGATAATGATGACGATGATGATGATGATAATAATGATAATGATAATAATAATAATAATAATAATAATAATAATAATAATAATAACAATGATAATGATAATGCTGATGATAATAATAGAAGAAGAAGAAGAATGATAATAATAATAATAATAATGATAATAATTAATAACAATAATAATGATTATAATATTAGTAATAATGATAACAATAATAATATTAATAATAATTAATAATAATAATAATAATAATAATAATAATAATAATAACAATAATAATATTAATAATAATAGTAATAAATAGATAAATAAATAAATATATAAAAGAGAGGGAAAAGGATGAAAAAAAGGGGACAAAGACAGAGACAGAGACAGTAACAGAAACAAAAACAGAAACAGAGCCAAGGAAGAAAGGAAAGAAAGAAAGATCGTAAAAACAAGAAAGAAAATACAAAAAAACAATAAAACTAAAACGCAACAACACAATAAGACAAAGTAGAAATGGAAGCTGCAAAAAAATGACAAGTTCGCTCCGTAATGAGACAATGACTCAGGTGCCGACAAGTCACACAAAACTCAGCTAATTAGCCCAAGCGAGAAAAAAAAGCGACATGGAACCTTTATGCATAGAGAAAAAAGAGAAGAATGGACCTTAGAAACTAAGCTTATTGTGACAGATATGAAAGATTTATCAGTAAAGAAAAAAAAAATTATATCAGAATGGCGTAGTTGCAAATTGACACATTTTCTCCTTAAAAAAAGGAATTAAGAAGATATTTTAACACTAAAACAATAACAGTGGTGAAAACATAACGACGTCATTTACAGAGATACGAAGTGAAGAATAATAAGATACGATGTAAATAAAGAATAAGATACGATGTAAAGAATAATGATTTACAGAGATACGAAGTGATTACTTCTGAAATAGATATGAAAAATTAAGAAAATAGCAGAAAGGAAATAAACGGAAAATGATTTATCGGGAGACATACATAAGACTTTTAAAAATGCTTGAATTAATCAAATCAATTAAATGAAAAACACATTGTATCTAATAATAAACAATACATTGTGTCAAACTAACAACGCATGACAATGTCCATATATATATGTGTGTGTGTGTGTGTGTGTGTGTAAATATATAGCTAAATATAGATATAGATATACAGATAGATGTAGATATATATATATAGATTTATATATATATACATATATATATACAGATAGATAGATAGATAGATAGGTGCATATATGTGTATGTATCTGTATGTATATATATAATACATATATATATATATATATATATATATGTATTATATATATATGTATTTATATATATATATATCTATATAATTATATATTTATATATATATATACATATATATATGTGTGTGTGTGTGTGTGTGTGTGTGTCTGTGTGTGTGTGTGTACATATTTATACATATATATATATATATATATATATATATATATATATATATATATATGCTATTCGAAGACAGGGAGTAGAGGAGGTATACTGTAAAATACTAGAAGATATATATACGAAGATGGGACAGCAACCATCAAGCTCCACACAGAAACCGATAAAATCCTAATTAAGAAAGGTGTTAGACAGGGTGATACCATCTCACCAAAACTGTTTACAGCTTGCCTTGAGGAAATTTTCAAAAAGCTAGAATGGACCGGGAAGGGTATCAAAATCGAGGATGAATACCTGAGCAATCTAAGATTTGCAGATGATATTGTTCTCTTCAGTGAATCTGCAAATGAAATGCAGCAACTAATAAATGATCTGAATAGAGAAAGCCTGAAAGTCGGACTTAGGATGAACAGGCAAAAGACTAAGATCATGTTCAACAGTAGAGTTCAATTCGAACAGATACTTGTTCAAGGTGAAGCGCTCGAGGTGGTAGACAAGTATATATACCTAGGGCAACTCATACAGACAAACACATCTAGCCAAGAGGAAATTAAGCGACGCATCAGTTTAGGCTGGAGCGCCTTTGGCAAACACAGTAGCATACTAAGAGGCTCCTTGCCATTATGTTTAAGAAGAAAAGTCTTTAACCAATGCATCCTCCTAGTTATGACCTATGGATCAGAAACATGGACTACAACCAAATTACTAGAGAGGAAACTAATAATTGCCAAGAGAGGGATGGAGAGGTTGATGCTGGGAATTAGTCTAAGAGATCGGATGAGGGCGACGTGGATCAGGGAACAGACAAAAGTAGAAGATATACTCGGGAGCATCAAATAGAAAAAAATGGCAATGGGCAGGTCATATATGTCGGAGACAGGACAACAGATGGACAAAGAAAGTAACAGACTGGATTATAAATAACATAAAGAGGCCAAGGGCCAGACCTATGACAAGATGGCGCGACGAAATAACGAAATTTGCGGGCCAAGACTGGAAGCAAAAGACGCAAGACAGACAAAGATGGAAAAGATTGGGAGAGGCCTACGTCCTGCAGTGGATTGACCCAGGCTGATGATGATGATGATGATATATATATAACCACATATTCATATACATATACACCACTGTATATACATTGTGGGTGTGTTCGTCTGTTCCTATGTGTGATGGTGCATGTTTCCTTTAGTGTGTGTATTTGCAAGTGTACGAATCCATGTGCATAAATCTCTATAAATTTCTGTGTAGATGAATAAAACCGAGTTGTTTGAAGGATTTGGTTGTTAGAGAAGATTAGATCACATCATCAGATTATATAAATTATATAAACATACCTCGAATGCTGCCAGTTTACATACTTTTCTGTTTTCATATCATAATGACTATAATAATTCTAATGGGGATTATTATTCAAACAATGAAATCAATTTTATTATTGTGATAATCATTATAGTAACATTGGTAATTATCACAATTCAGGAAATTTTGCGATGATAATGAAGGTTATCATGATAAGGATAATAACAATAATTAAATCGTTATCAAGATAAGTATTCTTGGAACAACACCTGTCATAAACAGTCTGATGATGATAACTGTGTTGAAAATGATAATGACGATAATGATAACAATGATAATAATAATGACACACCATTTTTTTTTTGTTTTTATAACAGGGAAGGCGACAGCTGTATGTAACCCAACGAAAGGCGAGTGTATTGCATGGTATTGCAAGGCGAGTAACACCTGTGAAAGGCTCAGCGTGGGACGGGATACCGAATGAGTAGGCGTAATCACGTTTGTAATTAAATATAATTGTTATGGGTGTAATTATTACATTGGATCGGGCAAGAATGGAATACTGGAATAGATAAGATTATAGACATATTATTTTGTTCTTTTCGTTTATATCGTTGTCTGTTATTTCCGTTAATGTTATATATAAATAAAATAAAGTGTATATATATGTACATTTTTTTTTTTTTTTTTTTTACAAATTATTTTTGTGTCTAAAGAATGAATACATTTCTGATTTATAATGATATCAAACATTACAAAATAATACTAATAAGAATGAAAATAGACAATAAACAATATTTACCCAATATATAAAAATAATGAATGAATTTAAGATCGTCATAAATCAATCTCATTCATGGTTTTAATCTTAAATTCATAACATTCTTTACACCAGAGTAATTACATAAACTTGTTTTGTTGCTGCTGTTGGCAACTGTTTCCCCTTAAACCATTTAAGTTTTATTGGTATGCTGTATTTCCATCTGAGCATCACGCTATTCAATCACAAAGGTGCTGTTGCACGAAAGAGTTTGTTTATATAATTAGAGTTTCAGAGTACGGGTGGCATTTTTGTCACTATTATTATTAATGATATTACTATTATTATTATTATTATTATTGTTGTTGTTGTTGTTGTTGTTGTTGTTGTTATCAGCATCATTACTGTTATTATCATTATCATTGTCATTTTTATTTTTATCACTCTCATTATTTTTATTGTTATTATTATTAATGTTATCATTATTGTTGTTTTATTATTTTATTATTATTATTATTATTATTATTATTATTATTATCATTATTATTATTATTATTATCATCATCATTATTATTATTATCATTATTATTATTATTATTATTATCATTATTATTATTATCACTATCGTTATTATCATTAGTAGTAGTATTATTGTTATCATCATTGCTATTCCAATAATCATCATACTATTGTTTTATTATTACCATTTTCATTATTATTTTTATCATCAGTAGGAGCAGGAGTAGTAAAAGTTTTATTTTCTCTATCTTTGTTATTATTATCCTTGTTATTACTAATGTTACATCATTATTACAACTGTTACTATTAATGGTTTTTTTTTATCACTATCACCACTAAACAAAATCACTATCGTTATTAATATCATTGTTGCAATCTTCAACATTATCACTAATTAACATAATTATCGTTCCCAGAAGTGACATTTACTGTAGACTTCGTTAGTATATTTTCGTTCAGGCTTAGCGAAATCAGATGAAAAAAAAATCATTAATATCTGAGAACTTTGACACAGATTCATACATAGATACAAAATATACAGCTTCAGTAAAAGACTAATTAGGAAAATATTCAATAGATAGACCAATGGATAATGAAATACAGAGGTAAAATGAATTAATGATAGACAGGTTCGAAATATATAAATTTAGTAAAAGACTTATCAAGAATATATTCGATAGATAGAGCAATAAATAAAAAATAGATGTCAACAATGCATACGTCCATACATACACAAATACATGCATATGGAATGAGAGAGGGATAAATAATAGACAGATAAATGTGAATATGTATATAATTATGTACCTATGTATGTATGTTTGTAGGTTTGCAATCATGTAATATGCATGCATGTATTTAAATGTATATGTATGTATGCTTGTGTGTATGTCTGTTTGTCTGTCTGTTTGCATGTATGTATGTATGTGTATATGTATTTATGTATGTGTGCGTGTATGCATGTATGGATGCATGTATATATCTATGTGCATTTTTTCATATGTATGTGTTTATGAATGTATATATGTATGTGTTTATGAATGAATATATGTATGTGTTTATGAATGTATATATGTATGTACGCATATATGTACTTACGCAGACATGCATGCAAAAGTACATTTCGAAATAAAAGTTATTTAAAAATCCACGAGCAAACTCTTATATAGAACAGTAAATCTGCTTTGGATTTATGTTGTAAAGACCCTTAGCTGTAGCTATTACGAACCACAAAACAACATATGATGCTGGACAGATGGTTTTCTGTGTAGAACACCATATGCTTTAACGATGCTTGGAAACTGTTATCCGATTTGGAATTAAACCACTAGCAAATACCTTCATTTGGAGCCCACGGATGTCAGAAAACAAAGGTATTTTACATGTAAACAACAACACGTGTCACATTTTGTCAGGTTTCAATGCCTGTTGTTTAAAAAAAAGGTGCATTTTTTCAGTCAAGTTAGGAATATTGTTATGAGTTTGTTAATGATGATTGCCCTTGAGGATTCAAATACTATTTCTTAGTATGGCAAATTGCAATGTTTTTTTTTCAATTATATATTGTTATAGATAGTAAGAAAAGACCTTCCATTCAAAATAAAATCAAGGTAAGATTTCCACGACAAACAGTCAGTGCGCCACAAAATACACCTCTACTTCTCTCTCTTATCATCAGGAAGTCCAATCTCTACCAGGACCAGCGCCAGTTTTCTATAAATTATTATTACGTTTTCAATTACCACTATCAAATGAGACCTAAACCTTCAAAAGTACCCTAATTTGTACTTTCAGTGACAAACAGTAACTTCAAAGGAGAAAAAAAAAAGATAAAAAAAAAATACATAGAATAAAGGTTTTGCATACACAAAGAGAGCGATAGAGAGAGAGAGATTGATAGATAGATAGATAGATAAAGGGGAGGGGGAGATAGATAGATAGATAGATAAAGGGGAGGGGGAGATAGATAGATAGATAGATAGATATAGAGAGAGCGAGAGAGAAAAAGAGAAACAGAGAGAGAGAGAGAGAGAACGAGAAAGAGAGAGAGAGAGAGAGAGAGATAGAGAGAGAAAGAGAGAGACATGCCAACATATAACGTATGTTTGTCCAGCTGCCTGATCATTCCGACTGGAAAGATTGTTAGGACAAGACCAAGTACTGAGTGCAGTTATCCGTGAAATATATTGAATTCGAAAAATATTGCTTCTGTCATGTCTAGTATTTCTAATTTCTGACGTTATTTCTTGATTTATATATATTTTTTTTCAGGTTGCCTTCGGCGATTAAATTTAATTACTGTTGCCAGGACTATGGGAGTTGTTTTTTTGTTCTTCATATTTTCTTTTTTTTCTTTTAATAGAATGTAGAGAATGTATTAGAAAATACTTGAGTAAGTTTAGGTTAATTTTTGTTTAGTGCTTGCAGGATTTTTTTTTTTTATGAAACTTGATAATGCATCAGAGTGAACTTGTTACTGATGTCGTTTTTTTCTAATAAATTCTTTCAAAATACTAAAGATTAGTTGCTTAAACAATTACCTTCTTATCAATATTTAAATTAAAAAAAAAAGTTTCAGTCTAGTGCTTGAGTTATGTTGCCCCCAAGAATGATTGAATATGCAGATGAACTCTTTTTTATTTTTATAAAGATAAAGAAATGCTAAATATATAGGAGAATCAATAGTTGTTATCACTTACACACCGAGAACAGTAACCGCCTTAATCCAGTATATTCATCTTTATACATCTATAATCGCCATAATACCTAAACTATTAATCATTCCTTTTATATAAAGTATCATTAGTCACACCTCTTAATTAACAGTGTAATGGATTCAGTACGTGTCTTGGTTTTTAAAGGCAGCTAAAAAAACATCTTGCATCGAGCAGTGACAACTGGCAGATTACTAACAGAATCACTAATTTTAACGATAGATATCAAATTCCCAAACCAAATTTTATTGACAAGGTATAGTTATAAATTGCAATCATTCTGGAACAATGTGATGTTGACTTAGTTCAGGAGTGTCCGTTTATTTTGTTCACGCATGCGGAAAATAGACGGGTGAAAATACAGTCATTATGCATGGGTTGGGCATAATTGCTGCATTCCCAGACAAATTATATTCCCTGTAAATCTTAGACAACGAATCCAAATTTCATGAGCAGGGAATCACAGCATAGTAAGTTTTTTTTTTTTAAATAGTACGATGTTCATTTGGTTATACCGTGTACCTTGCTGAGGCATAATAGGTTGGTGAGGAAGAGGGATATTCTGAGAACTAATAAATAGTTAAATCAATAAATCAAACTAAAATTGCAATGCGTTTGGTTGAGAAGATAACCAGAAATTTATATCGATTGAACCTCCCTCCTGCCGCCCTTCCTCTCTCTCTCTCTCTCTCTCTCTCTCTCTCTCTCTCTCTCTATCTATCTATCTCTTTATCTATCTATCTATCTCTCTCTCTCTCTCTCTATCTATCTATCTCTTTATCTATCTATCTATCTCTCTCTATCTATCTATCTATCTATCTATCTATCTATATATATATATATATATATATATCTATAGATCTATTTCTATCATTCCCTCTCCATCTATCTATCTGCCTATCTATATATCTATTTCTTTAATTCTATATCTATCTATCTATTTCTATCATTCTCTATCTAGCTATCTATCTGCCTATCTATAGATCTATTACTATCATTCTCTATCTAATTATCTATCTGCCTATCTATCTAACTATTTAACTATCTTTCCATATATCTGTCTTTACTCTTCTGCTTCTCAACACAGTTTCCAGTGCGATATAAGAAATACAAAAAGACCCATATCCACTTTAATATCTGTATGAGCTTGATTGTGAGCGCCTTCCCTTTTGAGAAAAATATGTCCTAGCACAAAACATTAATAATCTTTTCCATGGCACAGCATCCACAGAACTTCCCATACCTAAAGATATGATAAAACGTTACCTAAATGCCTTTCCATTTCGTACCACAACACAACAACGAACGCAAGCCAGCTATTCCTTTAATGCGAGGATCTGAATGCCATATCACAGACCCAGAAAGATCCGCCACAATAAGATCTCGTGCAGGAGACACCGTAAGGAATTTACGATATTGCAAAAGACATCAAAGTTACAAAGGATGTGACGTGATTTTTTGTTTTTTCTTTCTTTTTTTCTTTCTTTCTTTCTTTCTTTCATGGATTTTCTTAGATGCATATACGTTCTCTTCCTCTTTCGAAATCGGTTCTGTGTGTTGCGAAGTGAAGTTGATTGTGATAAAGTAGAAGATATAATGATAAAAATACTACACGTGGCATGGATTAAATGTGTGTTGTACGCAATACTCATTTGAAACTTATTCCAAATCATCTGATTTAATACACGCATACATATTTTTGTATGTGTGAAAAGGCAATATGTATGCTTAATATTTTTGTGTACATACATAGATATTTCTATTGGTCATATAGATAGGTTGATAGATTCACAAATAGATGAATCGATAGCTTTAGATATAGATTCAAATAAATATTGTATCATACACACAAAGTTTGGCTATAAGCTGCATGCTCATTGCAATGATTGTGCAACCCAGTCAAGATGCAAATTGAGATGAGTTGTCCTTAAATGCTTTCGTTCATTAAGCCTCTCGTTATTGCACTGTTAAGACGTTATTGCATCGCTTAGGTTTTCATTGTCTTCATCTTTATTGCCTATGCTCTTTCCATCTTTATCATTGTTTCCCCTCTCTTATTTTTCACTTTCATTCCCCTTTTTCTTTATAACATTTTTTTTTTTTCTCTCTCTTATGATCGTAGCTCATTTTTCGTCTCGTCTCTTCCTCGATTTCTTTCACTTTCAGATTTTCTTCGTTCACATTTCCTTTATTCTCGCCAGATATTTACGACATGGCAACTCACATCTCTCATCTTCGTCTCTCCATTTCATCTTTTCTTTCCTGTCTTTTTCATCGTAAATTTGTCATACCAGTGAATGACGGAAACGTGAACAGATAAGAGAACGAAAAGTAAAAGAGATTTAAATAGATAAGTGAATAAAATAACAGTTGATAAATAAGTGTAGAAAAAGTTAATACGTGAGTGAATTTTACGTTTAGAAAAGGGAAAAAAATAAGGAAATAAAAGAACAGTGAATGAATAAATGAATTAAAAGTAAATAAGAATAAATAAAACAACAGTGAAGTGGAGACACAGTGAAAGTGGAGAAGACGTGCAGGTAAACAGGAGAATGAATAGAGTCAATGAAACGGTGATAATATACTTCGGAAAGGGGAGAGAAATATTACTGAATTGCCTGAAAGTAAGCAAGAAGAAAAAGGGGAAACGTATACATCAAAGAAGGGAATAAAGAGAACTGAGAGATAGATAGAATGGGGTGAAAGACTCGCACGCAAGCGAAATTGTATAAAGAAGAGGGTGAGAAGACAAATGACGAAGGGGAGGGAGAGCGAGTATACTAAATGAAAAATGGATAGTGGTCCGTAGATTTTAGCCGCTGCATGTCCCTCGGTGCTTGTTATTATGCTTGCTG
>NC_061821.1:4109313-4111813 GCF_019202785.1 Penaeus chinensis | reverse complement strand
ATATAAATATATGTATACATATTGATATCACAAAGCCTCCATGATAATATCTTAATAGTTGACGGTAAAAAAAAACTCAAAAACAAATGTCAAATTGTATTTAATATTTTTAAGAAATGATCATATTAAAGAAACAAACAAACAAATGGATAAATAGATAGATAAACAAGAAGATAACAAAGATGATAATAACAGCCATAACAATTGTAAAATAACAGGAAAAGAGAGTAGATATCAATGTATGAAAAAAAGTTAATATACAATTGTTTTTTCGTCATTGGTATGCTGCTCATAACAAGGCAAAGCTTCTGATGCATAAATTATACTGTAGCGTCAAGGCTTTCGGTATAAGAGATTGTTAATGGAGTAAGGCATATTATTTTTTATATGTCCACTAAGTATAAAAATCTAAATAAGATATTAGTTCAGTAGCACTGTATTATATCTATTCTTGAGTGTTATTATCTGTCAAAATAAAGGAATGTGCAGTATTTACATTGTTGATGATGTATATGAAGAAGAGAAGGCAAAAATAAATTAAGTACCGATAGTGTATAAAATATTCGAATATAAATATAAAACTTCAACTTAACGATAAAGAAAATAGATAAACGATGAACATAAACAACATATAATAACGCATACATACGCGCTATGAGGAAGAAGAAGAAAAAGAGAAGAAGAATATTATCCATAAATAAAAAATAAATATATACATATATAAAAAAGAGAGAAAGAATCATGAAATAAAAAGGAAGAAGAAGAAAAGAAGAAGAATATTATCCATAAATAAAAAGATAAAAAAATGTACATATAAAAAAGAGAGAAAGAGTCATGATATATAGAAAAAAAAAGAAACAAAAATAGCAACGCCATAGGAACACGAAGGAAAAATATATCTCTCCAGAAACAAATTGTGGACATTACGTTCGAAAATTCTCTCGGGATACACGAATGTTCTAGATGGGTCCCAAAGGATAGGGGGGGGGGGTGACAAGGGGAGGGAGGGCGGTGTAGAGAGGGAGGGGGATAGAGAGTGGCGGGGGGGGGAAGGGGGTGTAGAGAGGGAGGGGGATAGAGAGTGGCGGTGGGGAAGGGGGTGTAGAGAGGGAGGGGGATAGAGAGTGGCGGGGGGGAGGGGGATGTAGAGAGGGAAGGGGAAAGAGAGGGACAGGGGGGGAGGGGGGGAGGATAAGGAATTGGGGAAGAAGGGGGGGTGCACGTGGGTGATAAAGGAAGGGGGGTGGGGTGAGGGTGGGGGAGGTTTGATAGATAGGGGAGAAGGAATGGGGAAGAGGGGGAGGGGTAAGTGCCTTGGGGAAGAGTATAGGAAGAAGATAGATAGTGGGTTTATCGAGGGAAGGGTGGGGGGGGATAACAAGGAGAGGGGAAGGGAGGGAGATTCAGGGAGTACCACGGAGAGAGGAAGGGAGGAAGGGAGAAAAAACGCAGCAATACCAAGAGAAGGGGTGGGGCTGGGGAGGGGGGGGGGAAGGAATGGGGAAGGGGACCGTAGTAGTAGGGAGTACGAGGTGGAGGGGAAGAGGGGGGGGGGGGGGGAGAAGATCCTCGTGGCATCCTTGAGGGACCTGGGGAGCGAGGTAACCCTGACCTGTTCCTCGTGTGGTCTTCCCTCATTACGTCTCGAGGAAGAGCTGTACGGAATGTTCTTTTGAGAAAGTATCTCATTCTCTTTTCTTTCTTTCTCCCTCTCTCTTTTTCCTATTCTCTCTCTATTTTCTTTCTTTCTCTCTCTTTCCTTCTCTATCTCTCTCTCTCTCTTTCCTTCTCTTCTCTTTCTCTTTTCTTTCTTTCTCTTTCTCTTTTTCTTTCTCTTCTTTCTCTCTCTCTCTTTTTCTTTCTCTTCTCTCTCTCTTTTCTTTCTTTCTCTCTCTCTCTCTCTCTCTCTCTTTTCTTTCTCTTCTCTCTCTATTTTCTTATATATATATATGAATATATATATATATATATATATATATATATATATATATATATGAATATATATATATATATATATATATATATATATATATATATATATATATATATATATATAAACATGTGTGTGTGTGTCTTTCTTTCTTCTTCTTCTTCTTCCTCTTCTTTTTCTTTTCGTTTTTCTTAACAATGCGTTCAACACGAGACTATGCATACATCTAACCTCACGCTAAAAACATAGATTTATTGGCAATACTTCTTTTATCGCGATTAAATGGGGCACTTGCTTCAATATTTCACGGATTTATATGTGCAATATCTGCAATATCTTGTTCATGCTGTTATTTTTCTTCTTATTACCATTGACAAAGGTTTAGAAAGGAGATACACACGCGGTACTGCAGACACGCACGTACAGAAGAAACGAAAGAAAAATGTGAAAAGAATATGGACATATAAATACAGAGCACGCATATGTGCATATATATATATAAGCACATACACACACACACACACACACACACATACACACACACACACACACACACATATATATATATAT
>NC_061821.1:4066813-4069313 GCF_019202785.1 Penaeus chinensis | reverse complement strand
CTGTTCTTCGCCTAGTCTTCTAACCTCACAGAGTCTTACATCATCCCATTTAATGAATAAGAGTTCCTCAAGTAATGTTAGTAAGTCGGATTCCGTTCTCATTGTCCTTATATTATATGTGTAAAGGTTCATCAACGTGGGGCGTCCTGTTCTTGGCCGGGGATTCTTAGCACCCTCTGCTCCGGAGCGATCCTGATCGCCGCCGTAACCAGGGGCTCCTTCGCCTCCGGGGAATGAGGGCCGTTGCTCTGTTTGTTCAGTCATGGTTTTTGATTGTGAGGTAGACAGCCGAGTAATCTCTCACCTACCGGCCTAGGTGTATCTTGGTGGGAGGGGGAGTATTTTAGCCGGGATGCCACTGATAAGCCCCTCCAGCAAGGTTGGCCCTGTCTAGTGTGGACTTATGAGCAGCAACACACGGGCCTGCTCACTATACCAAGGTATACTCCCGTGAGCATGGGCTTGAGTTTCAAAAGTGCGTATTTGTGTGGTTGTATATTATACACTGATTTTATTTATGCGTATGTGCGCCTAGTGCAGACATAGTTGTTCACCCGTAAATGCATTAAGTACTACGCATATGTTCATTTTCGTGCACATGCATATGAAAGCATACGCTTTCACAATGCTCATATGCTTATGATATGCATACAAACTTATACATTATTCACAACTAAACCCATGCGCATGCATACACATATATAAACATAAGCGCACTTCATGTGTACATACATATGTATGTACTCACCCACACTTATGCGCACATACCACACATACATAAATATAAATATATATATATATATATATATATATATATATATATATATATATATATATATATATATGTATATATCCATCTATACACACATGCATACATACATAAATACACACACATGTGTGTGTGTATATATATATATATATATATATATATATATATATATATATATAGATATATATATATATATATATATATATATGTATATATATACTAATATACGTATACTTATATATATTTGTGTATGCGTGTGTGTGTGTGTGTGTGTGTGTGTGTGTGTGTGTGTGTGTGTGTGTGTGTATCATCCATACACACATACATACTTGAATATATATATATATATATATATATATATATATATATATACATATATATACATATATATATACATATATATATATATATATATATATATGTATATATACATACATATATATGTATATACATGAACACATACATACATACATGTGTGTGTGTGTGTATAACTATACAGCTTTATATATATATATATATATATATATATATATATATATATATATATATACATATATATATATATATACATATATATATATATTGGATAGCTAAATGAATAGATAAATAGACAGACAGATGGATATAGCTACAGATATATACACATATATTTAAATACATTACATCAAATGTATATACGTATAGAGAATGCTTCTAAATGATAAACATGATCTGAACAGGCGACAGAGCAAGATAAATGCTAAATCCTGTATATGATAGCATGCCGCTTCGAGAGGACCATCAGCAATAGGATATCACTGACCAATGATAGATTTGTGGGGAAGTAAATAAACCAGTATAGAGAAGGAGGATTTCCTCGTATTGCTGCGTTAGAACAGGATACGTCATTTCCAAATGCGGAAGAAATTAATTATAGACCATGTGTTCAATTACGTTATTACAAAATAGTTTCATTCGTTTCCGTCTGATATCCGTTTCGAATTCATGCGTGGAGGATCGATACTATTAATATCAAAAAGGTCCTTTAGACACATAAATTAAAAAGAAATATACACGTATCCTAATATACACATATCCTATGATCATATGTTTTAGAAGGGGTTAAGAATCAAATTGAAAACAAGATGAATCACAAAGATGTATTTCAATAATGAAACCTAATTCAAATCCGGTAAAGTTTACCTTACTGTTTATGATATATTTTATCATTCAGATTTTGTAAAAAAAAAAAAAAAAAAAAAAAAAAAAAAAAATACTGTCTTCACCCAACCGATCCCCCTTTTGCTTCATAGTATCAATAATAATGATATTGATAAATATGATAATGATGATAATAATAACAATTATAATGCTATTAATAATAATGTTAGTAATAACGATAATAATTATAACAATAATAATAATAATGATGATGATAATAATAATGATAATAATAATAATGATAATAATAATAATAATAATAATAATTATGATAATAATAATAATGATAATAATAATAATGATAATAATGATAATGATAATACTAATAATAATAATAATAATAATAATAATAATAATCATAATGATAATAATGATAATAACAATAGTAATAATATACAAAATAATGATAATGATAATAGTAATAATAATAACAATAGTAATGACAAACATTATGATAATTATAATAATAATAATGATAATAATAATAATGATAATAATAATAATGATAAAGATGATAATTATCCTTATAAT
>NC_061821.1:4049313-4051813 GCF_019202785.1 Penaeus chinensis | reverse complement strand
TCTACTCTCATTTCCCTATCCCCTTCCCCATACCTTGCCTACCCTCTACCCCCTACCCCTTCCCCTCTCCCTTAACTTCCTATAAGGTTACACTTTGAAGTTTTAAACCAACGCACAAAGTGAAATAACACGACACTATCATCTATTTATTTTCCTCTTTTATGCTTTTCCCCTCTCTTCCCTTTTTTTATTCCTCCCCCTCCTATTTTTTCCTTCCCCATCTTCCAAGAGAGAGGGGAGGGGGAAGAGGGAATGAGGGAGGGAAAGAGAGAGAGAGAGAGAAAGAGAAAGAGAGAGGGAGGGAGGGAGAGAGAGAGAGATAAAGAAGGAGAGACAGAGAGAGAGAGAGAGAAAGAAGGAGTGACAGAGAGAGAGAGAGAGATAAAGAAGGAGAGACAGAGAGAGAGAGAGAGAGAGAAAGAAAGAAGGAGAGGCAGAGAGAGAGAGAGAGAGAAAGCATCAAAAAATCTTGATCTACATCAAATTCAGAGAACATAAGTGGTAAACGAACGTAACCTCCAATTATATATTCACACATTAATCATATATTTCTCTTCGACCTGCACATTTACAAAACATCTATAATAAGAAGCCCTCTCATTTCAGAATAAATCAAGAAGTCCTCTCATTTCGAAACATTTTAAGAATGTGTTTACTCATCGTGAATTTGTTTACCAGTGTTCAGGAATGCACTCGCCTATTTACTTACATATTAGCGAAGGCCCTACACGATTTAAGACCTGTGACTCATCTAAACCGTATCATGATTATGTACCTTCATGGCCAAGTGGGGGATAGTATAATCGAATACGAATTTGGCATATTTATTTTCTTCCGGTAAATAAATTTTGGTTTCTCCCCCCCCCCTACCCCTCTATCTCTCTCACTGTTCTCTCTCTCTCTCTCTCTCTCTCTCTCTCTCTCTCTCTCTCTCTCTCTCTCTCTCTCTCTCTCTCTCTCTCTCTCTCTCTCTCTCTCTCTCTCTCTCTCTCTCTCTCTCTCTCTCTCTCTCTCTCTCTCTCTCTCTCTCTCTCTCTCTCTCTCTCTCTCCTTATCTGTCTATCAATCTTTATCTTTATATATATATATATATGTATATATATATATATGTGTGTGTGTGTGTGTGTGTGTGTGTGTGTGCATATGTATACATACACACATGCACACACAGACGCATACACTTACGTTTCTTACTGTCTGTCTATCTGTCTGTTTCCTCTCTTTCTCTCACGCATTCTTTCTCACTCACTTTCTCTCTATCTCTGTCCCCCACATATGCGCTCTCTCTCTCTCTCTCTCTCTCTCTCTCTCTCTCTCTCTCTCTCTCTCTCTCTCTCTCTCTCTCTCTCTCTCTCTCTCTCTCTCTCTCTCTCTCGCTCTCACTCTCTTTGTAAGCATCAGAAAAGCTTTCAAGTCTTAAGAAATGAAGTTAGGTCCTGGTATAGGATGCTCACTCTCCTGTATTTTCCGTTCATAGAATTAGGTTGTGAAGTCAAAGGAAAAGATATACGTATATTGTGACAGTTCTTACAGTACACTCATGCACAAACGTACATACTCACGCACACGCATGTAAGTATACATTCAGACAGACCCATATACACACATACATATATACATACATACGTACGTACGTACGTACATACGTACATACGTACGTACGTACGTAGGTACATGCATACATACAAACATATATATATGCATACATACATACATATATGCATACATACATATGTACATACATTCATACATATATGTACATATATATACATACATATATATATATATATATGTATATTTATATGTGTATGTGTGTGTGTGTGTGTCTGTGTGTGTGTGTGTGTGTGTGTGTGTGTGTGTGCGTGTGTGTATGTGTGTGTGCGAGTGTGTTCATGTGTGCACGCGTTCGCGCGTGTGTGTGTGCATATGTATTTCTATATACTCAAACTATATACTAAATTGTGCATTCTCAAAAAGTATGCGTTTATATACATGGGAAAAATCGGAGAGTGTTCGTGACAGAGGAAAAAGTGTTTCATTCGAACTTCTTCTGCAGTGAATAGAGTTGGTACAGTTTCGAGTTCTCCTGAGGAATCTAGACTCTCTCTCTCTCTCTCTCTCTCTCTCTCTCTCTCTCTATCTATCTATCTATCTATCTATCTATCTATCTTTCTCCCTCTCTCTCTCTCTCTCTATCTATCTATCTATCTATCTATCTATCTATCTATCTTTCTCCCTCTCTCTCTCTCTCTCTATCTATCTATCTATCTATCTATCTATCTATCTCTCTCTTTCTCCCTCCCTCTCTCTCTCTCTCTCTCTCTCTCTCTCTCTCTCTCTCTCTCTCTCTCTCTCTCTCTATCTATCTATCTCTATCTCTCTCTCTCTCTCTCCCTCTTTCTCTCACCCTCCCTCTTTCTCTCTCTCTCCCTCCTCTCTCTCTCTCTCATTTCTCTCTCCTTTCTCTCCCCTATCCCCTTCCTATCCGTCTCTCCAACTT